>NC_053491.1:220154608-220454608 GCF_905171775.1 Rana temporaria | reverse complement strand
GGGGGGGGGGGGTTAACAGCTTCAGGTTTCCAGACTCAGCTGCACTAATGATGATCCAATGGAGAGAGAGTACATTCTGGATAACTTGCTAACAACGATAGATCAGCAGACTCTTATGCCGCGTACACACGGTCGGAATTTCCGACAACAAATGTTCGATGTGAGGTTGTTGTCGCAAAATCTGACTGTGTGTATGCTCCATCGGACATTTGCTGTCGGAATTTCTGACAACAAATGTTTGAGAACTGGTTCTCAATTTTTCCGACAACAAAAGTTCTTGTCAGAAATTCCAAACATCTGTAGACAATTCCGACGCATAAAAATCCTACGCATGCTCGGAAACAATTTGACGCATGCTCGGAATCATTGAATTTTTCTCGGCTCGTCGTAGTGCTGTACGTGACCGCGTTCTTGACATTTGGAATTTCCAACAACATTTGTGTGACCGTGTGTATGCAAGACAAGTTTGAGCTAACAATCCGTTGGCAAAAAATCCGCGGTTTTGATGCCGGAATGTCCAATCGTGTGTACGCGTCCTTTTCAAGCAAATAATGATGTTGCTTTTTAATGCAGGCATAACACAGAACCCAGGATACCTTTCTATGGCCACGCTGAATGAGTCATTACCTAGGTTTATGCTTGCTGTTTCTTATAGTGTTCTATCATTTTCTTAATTATCTGAGATTGATTGATCATTTTAAACATTAGCTTTTATGGCCGTCATATTTGTGGCGGTACTACACAAGAAAAAGGAAGGATTAGCAGACTTAATCTTATCTTGCAGTATCTTTTATGTGGTTCTATGTTGTTTAGCACCATCCCTGTGTTTAACCTTGATAGAACACCAAAGTCAAAGGTAACCTTTTTTTTTTTTCAAGAAAAAAAAAAGCAAAAATATTGATTTCTGCTACAGTAATAACCAATAAACGTAGATAGATATGAACAAATATAGATAGAATTACAAACAGAGATGTCATTCCAACAACTGCTCAAATCCAACCTCTCCTTTTTCTGGTCATCAGAAGCTAAAGGTAAGCAAACAAACTTCTTCTTGTTTTAATGCAGTTAGATAACATTTGCAGGCTACATTAAGGTAGCTCATAGATGTGTCCATTTTGTCCAACCAGTAGGTTGAACGAAAAAAAACTGAAGCCGGCCATAGATAGGTCGAAACTCACCCAGTTTAACAGGGACCTGCTGAGATTTGAACCATGTATGGCAGGCTTAATGTACCCAAGTCGATCAATCAATCAACTTGTATACAATCAGCCTGTCCAATTTTACATGCTATTATTGGCAGCGGTCATTACAGCCGCTAGCAGTAATTGCTGTGTTCTCCCAGTGGGGATACCCCCGCCGGAAGAACACAATGGCTCCGTGGTGGGGACTTGACCTGTGGTTGCAGGAAAGAAAATCGCTCCATCTATGGTTGGCTTAACTCAATTTCCCCATCCACATAGTCAATGGAGGAATTGTTTTTATCGAACTATTGTATTCTGACAGTGGGGAGAATAACCTCCACCGAGCTATAGCCTGTGATGATGATGATTGAGTGGAAAAAATCCAACAGGCTGGTTGTAAAAAAGTTGATTGATACAACCACAGTGCCCATACTTGGATAAAAGTTTGGCTGCTCCTTGCTCAAATGACCAAATTTCAATTCATGTATGGCCAGCTGTATTTATATAACTTGCGGCATACTGAATTGTGTGGTTACATAGATATATATGTCCATGCTCACAAATATAGAGGTTGCATTTAGTTGATTTCAGTTGATTTCTTGTGCTGGACACAAACCAGTAAATTTGCATTCAAAATCTTTTTGCATTTGGAACATTTTTATTATGTAATCGTTAGTGAGATCATTAATTTTCAAACAGAATGCAGTATGAGCGGGATGGATTTAAAAAAAAGGGCCAGATCCAGAGAGAGTGTACGGCTTCGTACGCCTTCGGATTGTAGATGCAATACTTCGGCGTCCGCTGGGTGGAGTTTGCGTTGTTTTCCGCGTCGGGTATGCAAATGAGCCTTTTCTGACGATCCACGAACGTACGCGCGGCCGTCGCATTCTCTTACGTCGTCTCTAGTCGGCTTTTTGCGGCGTATAGTTAAAGCTGCTATTTTGCGGCGTATACATAGACTTGCCATGTTAAGTATGGCCGTTGAATTTTTTTGATTTTTTGCGTAAGTCGTCCGTGAAAGCACGGCGGGAAATTTTGAAACGGAGCATGCGCAGTTCAATCGGCGCGGGGACGCGCTTCATTTAAATGAATCACGCCCCCTACCCGCCGATTTGAAATCCGCCGCCAGAAATACACTACGCCGCCGTAACTTTCGCCGCAAATTCTTCCAGGATTCGACTTAAAGCCAGGTAAGATACGGCGGCGTAGCGTATCTCTGATACCCATCCATTTATATGTGGATCTGGCCCAAAGTTTCTCGAACAATGCAAATTTTTTTTAACTTTTGCCATTTTCCTTTGGCAAATTCTATTCATATTAAAATCAAATGTTAAAAGCAAACAAAAAGTACTTTTGAACAACATTTGTTAAGTCTCTGCTGGCATTATGAAATTAAATGATTTTTCATGTGATTGTTTGTTCAAAAATCTTCCGTTGTATGGCCAGGTTAAGTGGCATTACAGTGGGGATCGAAAGTTTGGGCACCCCAGGTAAAAATTAGTATTAATGTGCATAACGAAGCCAAGGGAAGATGGAAAAATCTCCAAAAGGCATAAAATTACAGATTAGACATTCTTATAATATGTCAAAAAAAGTTAGATTTTATTTCCATCATTTACACTTTCAAAATTACAGAAAACGAAAAAATTGCGTCTGCAAAAGTTTGGGCACCCTGCAGAGTTAATATCTTGTACTGCACCCTTTGGCAAGTATCACAGCTTGTAAACGCGTTTTGTAGCCAGCCAAGAGTCTTTCAATTCTTGTTTGAGGTATCTTTGCCCATTCTTCCTTACAAAAGTCTTCCAGTTCTTTGAGATTTCTGGGCTGTCTGTCACGCACTGCTCTTAAGGTCTATTCATAGATTTTCAATTATGTTGAGGTCAGGAGATTGTGAAGGCCATGGAAAAAACTTCAGTTTACACCTCTTGATGTAATCCCCCGTGGATTTTGAGGTGTGTTTAGGATTATTATCCATTTGTAGAAGCCATCCTCTCTTTAACTTCAGCTTTTTCACAGATGGCATCAAGTTACCATCCAAAATTTGCTGAAATTTTATTGAATCCATTTTTCCTTCTACTCGTGAAATTTTCCCTGTGCCACTGGCTGCAATACAACCCCAAAGCATGATTGATCCACCCCCATGCTTAACAGTTGGACAGATTTTGTGCCCTTTCTTCTCCAAACGTACCTTTGCTCATTCCAGCCAAAAAGTTCTATTTTAACCTCATCGGTCCACAGAACTTGTTTCCAAAATGCATCAGGCTTGTCTATATGTTCATTTTCAAAGTTCAAACGCTGATTTTTGTGATGAGGACGTAGAAGAGGTTTTCTTCTGATGACTCTTCCATGAAGACCATATTTGTACAAGTATCTCTTTATAGTGGAATAGTGTACCACATCTCCAGTGTCTGCCAGATCTTTTGAATTGCTTTTCTCACAATCCTGCGAGCTGTTCTGTCTGATATTTTTCTTGGTCTTCCAGATCTTGCTTTAACTTCCACTGTTCCTGATGACTGCCATTTATTAATTACATTCCGAACAGAGGATATTGACATCTGAAAACGCTTTGCTATCTTCTTATAGCCTTCTCCAGCTTTGTGAGTGTCAACTATTTTCAGTTTCAGTTTTTTTAGAAAACTGCTTAGAAGAACCCATGGTGCTGATTGTTGGGGCAAGGTCAGATGAGTCTGGGCATTTAAAACCTTTGAGATTGACATCACCTGGTCTTCCCAGACGATGATTGAGAACAATCCATGACACTGGCAGGTCTCAGCTTTGCAAAGGGGGCAGTGCATGCTATAAATTCTTGCAGACGCCATTTTTTGGTTTTCTGTAAGTTTGAAAGTGTAAATGATGGAAATATAATCTAACTTTTTTTGACATATTATAAGAATGTCTAATCTGTAATTTGATGCCCTTTGGAGACTTTTCCATCTTTCATTGGCTTCGTTATGCACATTAATACAAATTTTTATCTGGGGTGCCCAAACTTTCGATCCCCACTGTATGTTTCTAAACATTTTTACTTCAAACTGATTTTTATTTACCGTTCTGCTTTAACCCCCCTGGCGGTATTCCAGAGTCTTACTCGGGGTTACATTTTTGTGCTGCGATCGGTAACCCCGAGCCAGACTCGGGCTCACCTCGCTGAATCCACAGGCAGTGTTTACTTACCTTGTCCCTGGATCCATCGATGCAACCGGGCTGTGTGAGCGAGCGCGTCCTCGCTCGATTCACACAGTGCCTCTGTGTGCCGCCAATCTCCGTTCCCTGCGACGTTACGACGCACGGGGGGCGGAGAACGGCGCCAAATTCAAAAAGGTAAACAAACACCTTATATACAGTATACTGTAATCTTATAGATTACAGTACTGTATGTAAAAAATACACACCCCCCTTGTCCCTAGTGGTCTGCCCAGTGTCCTACATGTACTTGTATATAATAAAAACTGTTCTTTCTGCCTGCAAACTGTAGATTGTCCATAGCAACCAAATGTGTCCCTTTATGTCAAAAGTGGTTTTAGAGCAGCTAGAAAACAGTGATAATAAATTATAATCACTTGCAGAATTGTGCGATAGCGATTTGTGGGGAATTTCGTCATGAAAAAATAAAAGTAATGACAGTGACAATTCTGCAACTGAGTACATTTCAGTGATTTTGAGTTGATTACATTATTGAATAATTTTTATTATAATTATATTATTATTTGTTAGAATTATTTATAATTATGTATTATATTATAATTTATAATTTTGTTTTTAAAAAAATGTCATACCCGGAATGCCTACTAGACTCTTGTTTGGTCATATTTAAGTGAGTTATTCCTAAGAATTACAGGCCTACAGTATAAAACGCCAAATTTTCTTGCAAATAATGGTACCACCTTCAGCACCTTTTTTCTGAAAGAATCATACCGCCAGGGAGGTTAAGCTGTACTTTTCAGGATTACAGTTTAAGCGTACAAAAAAATGTTGCGCCAGAGAACAAGGGCCGTTAGATGGCTTACAGGAAGAAATGCAGAATGCTTTCCAGTAAACACCTATAACACTTTTACATGCAAGATATTACTGATGACATAAGCACGTGCCAGACACACACTGCTTGTTCTTATCTTATCATGAGCTATGTTAAAGGTATCTTTGCAGCATGCTTTGTTATCAGTCTAGTAGTAAGACTGAAGTATGCTACTTTTCATTTTGAGTAAGACTCGGTTCACACTTGTGCAATGCGGGAAACCTTGCGAATCCAGTACGGTTCCCGCAGCTCACCTGAAACGCAGACGGTTCACATTGCCCTCTGCGAACCACTGCGGGGGACAATACAAAGTTAATGACACCTCAGAACGCAGATCACAGTACAAACTGTGAATTCGGACAGGAATCGGATCGCATGGGTGTGAGAACCCATGCGATCCGATACCAGTGCCGACCAAAAAAGGGGTCCTGCACCATTTTGGTCTGAATTTGATGTGAATTCAACCATACAATCTGCATGTGATCTGCAGAGCGATGAGATTTCTGACGTCGCTATTGTGTGAACCGAGCCTAAGAGTGTATTAAACAAAATTATCACTCTTTATTGTTCTTAGCATAAGCTTTTATTTTATCTTATTTGAAAATGATTGCTGTTTTTTTACATATCTCAATACATTTTCTTTTTCTTTTGGTTTTGCAGCATAGGTTGCAGGTTTTAAAGATAAACATGTATTGAGTTTTTGATAAAGTAGGGAAGGACTAGAGCCACTACCAGGTTTTTATTGCTGTCTATGTTTTCAATAGGGACAATATTCCTTACTTCCTAATAGAAGGCGATAAGAATGCTGACCAATGAGGACACAGACAAAAGCAATAAACACATTTAGTGGGCTGAGGAATTTTTACAACTTCTGAAAATGATTTTATTACTGTCCTTGCCTTTCTCTACTGGTGGTATCTGCACTCCCCATTTCTTGTACAGGGGTCAAAGGGACAGGGGAAAAAACTCCACAGTGGGCATCACAGACACAAACAAACTTGAAAGAATTATTAGGAGCCCATATATACTTCAACATGTTCCATGCATTACAGTGCCATTCATTTTTTTCGGCACTCCAACCTACTAAGGCCATGCATGGTAGGGTCATGTCTAATTTGTGGCACTGGTGCCCATTCATTCACGCAACACCCAATAACATATGGCTTATTCTACATTAGTGCACCAGTAAATGGGTCTCCCTGGGGCTCTCTGGTTAAAGCAAAGATTTAAAATAAAAATTGCAGTTACTGCAAAAAACATGTATTGAAGTTAATTAAAGGACACAATGTTTTTTTTTTACGAAAGGCAAATCCACTTTGCACTACAAGTGCAAACTACGGGCCAGATTCAGAAAGATCAGCGGATCTTCCTGCTGGCGTAACTTATCCCCGATACGTTACGCCGCTGTAACTTTGGGCGCAAGTTCTGTATTCAGAAAAGAACTTGCTCCCTTATTTACGGCGTAACGTATGTGTTGCGGGGTAAGGCCACGTAATTCAAATGGGGATGTTGGGGGCGTATTTTATTTAAATTTGACTTGACCCCACGTTTTTTACGTTTTTTTTTTGAACGGCGCATGCGCCGTCCGTAAAATATCCCAGTGTGCATTGCTCCAAATTACGTCGCAAGGACATATTGGATTTGACATGAATGTAAATGACGTACGGCCGTATTTGCGAACGACTTACGCAAACGACGTAAAAAAATCAAAATTCGACGCAGGAACGATGGCCATACTTAACATTGAGTACACCTCATAATAGCAGGGGTAACTATACACCGGAAAAAGCCGAACGCAAACGACGTAAAAAAATGCGCCGGCCGGACGTACGTTCGTGGATCGCCGTAACTAGCTAATTTGTATACTAGACGCGGAATTTGACGGAAATGCCATCTAGCGGCCGGTGGAAAAAATGCATCTACGATCCGACGGCGTACTAAGACGTACAGCGCTGTACCTCTTCCTTTCTTTATTTTGTTTAAATATTTGTATCTATATTTTTGGTACTAGCAGCATTTTAAATTTTTTGTTTAGCGCAGTGTTTTTTCCGTTTTTGTACTAAGACGTACCCCCGGTCGGATCGATCCCAGATGCAGTCGTATCTTGTTTTGTAGATACAAAACAAAGATACAACGCTGGAAATTTAAAATTACGCGGCGTATCAATAGATACGCCGGCGTAATTCTTTTGTGAATCTGGCCCTTTAAGTGCAAAGTGCACTTGAAATTGCACTGAAAGTGCAGGCGCTGTAAATCTGAGGGGTAGATCTGAAATGAGGGGAAGCTCTGCTGATTTTATTATCCAATCATGTGCTTTTTATTTTCCTTGCATGTCCCCCTCGGATCTACAGTTACTGCACTTCCAAGTGCACTTTCAGTGCAATTTCAAGTGCACTTGTAGTTTGCACTTCTAGTGCAAAGTGGATTTGCCTTTAGTAAATGACCCCCAAAGTGTAGAAATTAACCAATTGGGTTTAGTTGCCTTCAGGAAGTTAGAACAATAAGCGATAGGCCATCCCCATCATATATCTGCCCCCAACAAACATGTCTCAGGCAGCACATAAGGTCAATAGCAAGGATGGGCAGGATCTGTGTCCCTCAATGGACTTAAAGACAAATAGGTAGATTCAGTAAGAGTTAGGCCGGCTTATCAGTAGATAAGCCGACCTAACTCAGAATCTACGTCGACTTATGTTTAAGCGTATGCTCAAACAGAGATACGCTTAAACATATCTAAGATAAGATGGCTTGCGCCGTCCTATCTTAGGTTGCAATTTTTCGGATGGCCGCTAGGTGGCGCTTCCATTGCGGTCGGCGTAGAATATGTAAATGAGTTGATACGCCGATTCACGAACGAACGCCCGGCCGCCGCAGTAGATTTAAGCCGTTTCCGTGAGGCATTAGCAAGCCTAAAGTTATTCCATCTATTAGGTGGAATAACAATGTTAACCACTTGACAACTGGGCACTTAAACACCCTTAATAACCAGACCAATTTTCAGCTTTCGGTGCTCTCACATTTTGAATGACAATAACTCAGTCATACAACACTGTAACCAAATGAAATTTTTGTCCTTTTTTCCCACAAATAGAGCTTTCTTTTGGTGGTATTTGATCACCTCTGCGGTTTTTATTTTTTCCGCTATAAATGAAAAAAGAAAGAAAATTTTGTAAAAAAAATGAATTTTTCTTCATTTCTATTATAACATTTTGCAAAAAAGTATTTTTTTTTTCATAAATTTGGCCTAAAATGTATACTGCTACATATCTTTGGTAAAAAAAAAAAAAATTGGGTTATTATTTAGTCTGGGTGAAAGTTATAGGGTCTACAAGCTATGGTACCAATTACTGAAAATTGATCAATTTGATCACATCTAAAGTACTGACGGCCTCTCTCATTTCTTGAGACCCTAACAAGCCAGAAAAGTACAAATACCCCCCCAAATGACCCCTTTTTGGAAAGAAGACATTCCAAGGTATTTAGAAAGAGGCATGGTGAGTTTTTAGAAGTTGTAATTTTTTCCCACAATTCTTTGCAAAATCAAGATTTTTTTTTTTTTTTTTTAACAAAATGTTCATATTCGCCGGTTATTTCTCACACACAGCATATGCATAACACTAATTACACCCCAAAACACATTCTGCTATTCCTCCCGAGTATGCCGATACCAAATGTGTGAGACTTTTACACAGCGTGGCCACATACAGAGGCCCGACATGCAGGGAGCACCATCAGGCGTTCTGGAACACCCAGACCAATTCTGACATTCCTCTCCTACATGGAAAAATCATCATTTATTTGCTAGAAAATTACATAGAACCCCAAAACATTATATATGCTTTTTTAGCAAAAACCCTAGAGAATACAATGGCGGTCGTTGCAACTTTTTATCGCGCACGTTATTTTCGCAGCAATTGTTCGAATGTGTTTTTTTGGAAATAAAACGGTTTTGTGCTTTTAAAAAAAAAAAAACATTAAAGTTAGCCCAATGTTTTTGCATAATATGAAAGACGAAGTTACGCCGAGTCAATAGATACCCAACATGTCACCCTTCAAAATTGCACACGCGGCAAACTTCGCTACTTAAAAATCCCCATAGGCGACGCTTTAAATATTTTTACTGGTTACATCTTTTTAGTTGGAGAAGAGCTCTAGGGCCAAAAGTATTGCTCTTGCTCCAACGTTCGCAGCGATACCTCACATGTGTGGTTTGAACACCGTTTTCATATGTGGGCGGGACTTGCGTGTGCGGTCGCTTCTGTATACGAGCACGCAGGAACAGGGGCGCTTTAAAAAAAAAAAATATTTTTATTGTTCATTTCACTTTATTTATTTTAGTTTGATACGTTTTTCCCCAAAAATAAATGTTTTGATCACTTTTATTCCTATTACAAGGAATGTAAACATCCCTTGTAATAGGAATATAGCATGACAGGTCCTCTTTACAGTGAGATGTGGGGTCAATAAGACCCCACATCTCACCTCTAGGCTGGGAAGCCTGAAAAAAAATAAAAAAAAATAAAACGATCCTGGTTTCGATCGTAGCGGTGAGTCAGAAGAGGCACCGGAGGGAGAAGGGAGGGGAGATGTCCCCTTTCGCCTCCCGTAAGAACAATCAAGAGGTGGAACAGCCGACATGATTGTTCTTATGGTGTAGGGAATCGCCGGCTGAAAAAAATGATATCTGAATGATGCCTGTAGCTGCAGGCATCATTCAGATATCCCTGCACAAAGTCAAGGACGTCATGACGGCCAGCGGGCGGGAAGTGGTTAAAACGCATTTTTTCCCCAGAGTATTTTCTGGGTACTGCAGAGTATTAGCCGGGGTATTGCAGAGTATTGGTGCGGGGGTATTGCAGAGTATTGGTGCGGGGGTATTGCAGAGTATTGGTGCGGGGGTATTGCAGAGTATTGGTGCGGGGGGTATTGCAGAGTAATTGTGCGGGGGTATTGCAGAGTATTGCCGGGGAGTAATGCAGAGTATTGCCGGGGAGTAATGCAGAGTATTGCCGGGGAGTAATGCAGAGTATTGCGCAGGGGGGTATGCAGAGTATTGAGCAGGGGGGGTATGCAGAGTATTGCGCAGGGGGTGGTATGCAGAGTATTGCGCAGGGGGGTATGCATAGTATTGCGCAGGGGGGTATGCAGAGTATTTCGCAGGGGGGTATGCAGAGTATTGCGCAGGGGGGTATGCAGAGTATTGCGAAGGGGGGTATGCAGAGTATTGCGCAGGGGAGGTATGCAGAGTATTTTGCAGGGGGGTATGCAGAGTATTGCGCAGGGGGTATGCAGAGTATTTCGCAGGGGGGGGTATGCAGAGTATTGCGCAGGGGGGGGTATGCAGAGTATTTCGCAGGGGGGGTATGCAGAGTATTTCGCAGGGGGGGGGTATGCAGAGTATTTCGCAGGGGGGAGTATGCAGAGTATTTCGCAGGGGGGGGTATGCAGAGTATTTCGGAGGGGGTATGCAGAGTATTTCGCAGGGGGGTATGCAGAGTATTGCGCAGGGGGGTATGCAGAGTATTGCGAAGGGGGGTATGCAGAGTATTGCGCAGGGGAGGTATGCAGAGTATTTCGCAGGGGGGTATGCAGAGTATTGCGCAGGGGGGTATGCAGAGTATTGCGCAGGGGGGGTATGCAGAGTATTTAGCAGGGGGGGGGGTATGCAGAGTATTTTGCAGGGGGATATGCAGAGTATTGCGCAGGGGGATATGCAGAGTATTGCGCAGGGGGGTATGCAGAGTATTGCGCAGGGGGGTATGCAGAGTATTGCGCAGGAGGGTTTGCAGAGTATTGCGCAGGGGGGTATGCAGAGTATTGCGCAGGGGGGTATGCAGAGTATTGCGCAGGGGGATATGCAGAGTATTGCGCAGGGGGATATGCAGAGTATTGCGCAGGGGATATGCAGAGTATTGCGCAGGGGGGTATGCAGAGTATTGCGCAGGGGGGTATGCAGAGTATTGCGCAGGGGGGTATGCAGAGTATTGCGCAGGGGGGGTATTGCAGAGTATTGTAGGGGGTATGCAGAGTATTGCGCAGGGGGGGTATTGCAGAGTATTGTAGGGGGGGTATTGCAGAGTGTATTGCACAGTATTGCAGGGGGTTTCAGGGATGGCTGAGCAGGGATGGATGGATCTGTGACTGCAATAGTCACAGATCCATCCACAGCGCTGCTGACACCCGCGCTCCCCCCTCTCACACTGTACCGCTCGGTACAGAGAGAGGAGGGAGGAACCGGCGTCATCAAAAGACGCCGGTTTGTTTACATGTGATCGCTCCGTCATTGGACGGAGCGATCACATGGTAAACGGCCGCTATCAGCGGCCGTTTACCGCGATTCGTGATCGGCCGGGTCCTCTGGACCCGGCGGTCACGGATATTCCCGTGTGCGCGCCCCAGGGGACGCGCGGGAGACGGACTCTGGGAGGACGTACATTGACGCCCTCCTAGAGTTAACCACCCGCCCTGTAGACGTATATTGTCTATGGGGCGGTTACCAAGTGGTTAAAGTATGGCCGCCGTTCCCACCGCGAGATTCAAATTTTTTACGTCGTTTGCGTAAGTCATCTGCGAATCGGGATTTACGTTGTTTACGTCCACGTCGAAATCAATAGGCATGTGCCGCAATGCACACTGGGAAATGTAGTCGCCCGGCGCATGCGCAGTAAAAAAAACGGCAAAAACGTGAGGTCAAGCCTCATTACCATAAAACACGCCCCCCTCCAACACATTTGAATTAGGCGCCCTTACGCCCGCTGCATTTACGCTACACCGCCCTTAGTAAGCAGGCAAGTACTTTGAGAATACAGTACTTGCCTCTCTTACTTAAGGCGGCGTAGTGTAAACACGCTAGGCTACGCCACCTTAGATTTGCACGCCCCTACCTAAGTCTACCTAAAAGATTTTACAGTAAAATAAAAAATGTATTTTCTTTGTCGTCAATTAGAGACACAGCACTTTTAAAAGTTCTTAAACAGTCAGGACATCCAAAAGCAGTCCAACTGAGGGTTGTGCTAAAATCTCAAAGAGATCCAACAAAGCAGAGATCATACTACAAAAGCATTTCAAGGAATTAACGCCTGAAATGAGGCTAGATGAACAGGGGTCATGGAGGAAAATGCCACAACCAAAGAGAGGGCACCTAGGATTAACCCAGTGCTCCAATCTAGCACAGAGAAACACAACCAAGGAGGAGAACGTGCTACCAGAAAGAGCCATGGGTCCCAATCAGTAAAGGAAAACCAACCAGCCATTCACTAAAAAAAAACTGGTGGAACAGCACACCACTTGAGTAGAAGAAAAAACTAGATCACCAACTAGGTAGTCAACAAAATGTAATATTTACTGTGCCAAGCCCCAGACTAAAAACAGACATACTACACTTGTTTTGGTAAAGGCAAACAGACTATTCTCTTTCCAAAGGGAATTATCTCAAAAGTTTAGTAAATGAGAAAACTTCTGCCAACTTCCATCATCCAATCATGTGCAAGCAAAATAAATTAATTGTATGCTTTGCAAAGCAACATTTCACCACATGTCCTAAACCCCAAGAAAAATGTCATGGCAAAGTGAACAGAATATTTGCTTTTAGTAAATAAATCATAATATGTCTAAAAGTGAAAGCCATTTAAACAACTGAAGGAAAGGCTAAAGCCTAGCATAAGTGTAGGCAGGTCGAACTGTGGTTGGCTTTGAGACAGGCTGCCCAGGCTGGGAAAGGATAAATCTGATTCTGTGATTTCCTGGTCTTTCTGGGTTCTGCCACTCCCCTATGCTGTAAATAAAAGGGTGCTGTAAGGCAAGAGGTACCCCCACGTGCATGGACACAGATGACCCTGCCCACATACCTTTCTCTTGATTTCAGACATAAGAAGTCAGACAAATATAACATGTCCATGAAAATACCAACTGGTCAGTGGTCAACAGTTGTAAGTAAACTTGAAAATACTTGAAAGAACAAAAATCCTTTCCCTTAATCCTTTGCAGAGGAGTGTATGCACATATGTGGCCTCACAGAGGTGTACCTTCTTCATCAGTGAGGACATATATGTGCGTACTTGTGTTTGTGCTGGGAGGGAGCCCAATAGCACATGGAGAATGAGCTGTCATCGACAGCTCCTGATCACATGATCACTAACTGTACAACCCTCCCCTATAGTCTTTCTTCTCTTGAATAGATACAATGATACATTGTATATTTTTCTCCTTGCTAGAGGAGAAGAATGTAAACATAGAAAAGTCTGTCAAAAACAATAAAATAAGGATAAAATATCTACGTAGATCAGGGTTGGATCTAGGTCAGTGTCAAGCCTCGTACACACGACCGAGTTTCTCGGCAAAAACCAGCAAGAAACTTGCTGGGAGATATTTTTTTGCCAAGGAAACCTGTCGTGTGTACATTTTCGTCGAAAAAACTGTCGAGAAACTCGACGAGCCAAAAAGAGAGCATGTTCTCTATTTCCTTGACGGGAATGGAGAAAATTAACTTGTCGAGTTCGTCGACAGCCTAACAAGGAACTCGACGAGCAAAACTATGTGTTTCGCCCGTCGAGTTCCTCGGCCGTGTGTACGAGGCTTCAGGGGTGGGACACGATAACTGTCAAGGTCAGGGTCAGGTAGTATTAAAAAAAAAAAAGCTTTCTTATCTAGTGTCAGTGCTTGTGTTAATGTCAGTGTTATTAGGTAGGATAAAAATCAATTTATATTGATAATTTAATAGGGTTGTTCTTTGGTGGTGGTGGGTCATTGTAATGGAAAGAAATTGACTGCAAATTTTCCTAAAAAAATATTTTTTTTAGCTACTTTTTCCTTGAAAAAAAATAAAATCAGGAGGTATCTATTATAATTTTCCAACAAACGAAAGCCCGATTTGTTTTTAAAAAAAATATTATTTAACTAGATATTTTAAATTGTTGAAAAGATATGTACAGTTTTACTAACATGTGCCTAAGTTCCAAAACTGAGTTGAGGTGTCAAGATTTGTTTTGAGGGGTTAAGGGGTTAAAGAAGTATGGACTTGGGGGGGGGGGACATTCCTATTTAGCTCAATGCTGCAGCAGCGGTGTGATGCTGCAGCTGTCCTACATAAGTGCTAAGGCTCTCACTCTCTGCTCTGTCTCTCCAGAGCTCACTGGGATGGAGAGGGAATAGGTCTAGTTAGCTGTGGCTCTCAGTCATGGGCTGAGAGCCAGAGCCAGCTGTCAATCAAGCATCTGGGTGGATCTCAACAATATGATTAGGATTCTTCTAGAGCCTGCACTGGCTCTGCTACATCAGCTGACAGTGGGCTTTAGTTCCGCTGACCATTATTACCATACTGTACTTGTCAGTGTTAAATGGTTTGTCTAACACCTCTAACTGCTACTTTGTCTGAATAGCTTGGTCTATTAAAGTAAGCTGAAACAAATAACATTTACCAGCCAGATCACCAGGTGAAAATAAAAAAGCCTACATATCTAGGAATTAATTAACTCTAATTTTTCTAAAGGAAAGAGTATGCTTTATAAAAGGGTAGGCAGGGTTGAGGATATATCATTGCGCAAATTGGCATACATGAACTTTAGAATAGAATAATACAGTTTCAAGAACAATTCCTCTATTTAGCATTGCAAGAGGTATAGCCAGGGTGGCAATAGATTTAAAAAAAAGACTTCAGCTGATCTAAAACCACTTTTGACAAAAAGGAACACTTTTTGGTTGGTATGGACAATCTACAGTTTCCAGGCAGAAAGAACAGTTTTTATAATATACAAGTGCATGCAGGACACTGGACAGACCACTAGGGACAAATGGGATGTGTATTTATTTTATACAGTACTGTAATCTGTAAGATTACAGTATACTGTATGTGTACTGTGTATTTATGTTTTTGAATTTGGCGCCGATCTCCGCCCCCCGTGCGTCGTAACGTCGCAGGGAACGGAGCTCGCCACCCCTCGGGGCAATGTGTGAATCGAGCGAGGAGACAGCTCGATCACACAGTGGGGAGACATCTCAGGATCCAGGGGACAGGGGATCCAGGGGACAAGGTAAGTAACTCCCTGCCTGGATACTGCAATGCGATCCCGAGTCTGGCTCGGGGATACCGCTAATGGTACTGGATTTCCACCACGAGCCAGACTTGGGATTACCGCCAGAGAGGTTAAGAAAAGTAGGGGAAAATTAGAACTCTTCAGAGTTCTTTTTTATTTTTGTATTTTTTTTCTCACTTCCTCCCTGGTAAAATTATTATAGGAGAGGAAATAAGAAAACATCTCTTTAGTAGAGTTATGGACAGCATTAAAACCCAGCAGGGGTTCAAACCCTTTTCTATTCTATTCTATTTTATCCAAAACGTAAAAAAAAACGTTTTTGCTGTGATTAAAAAAATATATCTTTGCATTACATATTCACTTTGAGGTTTTAAAACTGATACACTGTTGCCATTGAATTGCTTTCGCTTTATCTATCTAGAGTACACTTGATAGTTTGTACATAATGGTAAACTGTAAACGTTTTCTGTAAACCTGTTTTTGGAGCTGTGGCAGGTCAAAAAGATGATTTGAACAAAGCTTTCAGGCTGCATTCACACCTTTTCAGCTTGTAAAACGCTCATCCCAAAAGTTCCAAAACGCCATTTAAATGGCCCCTGTTCACATCTGAGCGTTCTGTCGCCTGAAGCTCAAAAAATACATGAGCTTCTTTTTAGGCAGATTACAGGCACTTTACATTGGTGGCCATTGGACCTCAAAACACCTGTACAAAAACGCTGAAAAACTATGCAAAAACACCTGAAAAAATGCCCGAAAAACGCCCTAAAAAATGCCAGAAAACGATACGCTCAGGTGTGAATGCAGCCTTACCATCAAACAGTGCAATTAAACACAGATCAATAACATACTCACCTAATATAGTGATATATAAATGATTCAATAACCATCTCTACTCTACATAAAACTGTATGTTATATTTGTTCTTGGGGACATGTTTGGATGCTCCACGCTCACACCCAAAATCAAGATACAAAAATACAAAATAGATTTCCTGGCTTGCAGCCAAATTGGCTACTGTTTGTATATATGAACAGGGACTATATGCAATCAAAAACATTGATGGAAAAGCATTTGACCCTCTACATAAGTTGGCTGGTTGTCAGGACCCAGATCCGAAACCTGCTGCTTCTGCTGTGTCTGGCAATGTCTCTTCTTACTGAGCCACCTGGACAGTTCCCTGTCTGATCTCTTAGGACAATGTTGCCTTGTCCATTGTTTCTGGTGAACCTTGAACCCTTTGCTCCTCCCATGAACTTTGTTATTTAAGCCATGCCTCTGCATTCCTGTTTGCCAGATGATTGTGCTCTCTCCAGCCAATATCTTGTTGTTACCACTCCTGCTGCCGTCTGAATCTTTGCTACCATGCCTTGGCTTGTTCCTTGACTATGCTTCTGCTTGATCCCAACCTGCAACCACTTGTTACCAACCATTGGCTTGTTTACTGACTACACTTCGACTTGATTCCTACCTGCTATATCTGCTACTGGACCCCAGTTTTCAAAGCTCCTGGTGGGGAAATACTGAGGGCCGCAATCTGGTACTTACACGCAGCAAAACCCATCTCCACCACCAGGAGCTCTGTTGAATATCGGATAGTGCTTAGACCCTGCACCTCGGGTGAGCCCGAATCATCTGCTAGGGTGACCTGTTTGTATACCTATCCTGCTGGTCGGTGGGAGCCTTTCTACTGCTAAAGGATACTGGTCTCAGAGCCTGACCCCTGACCTTGACACTGGTCAAATGTTCTAGCCCTTTCTCATGCTATTCAACTATAAAAAAAAATTGGGCTGGGGTTCCGCTTTAATTTATAATAATGTTCTTGTTTTTAATACATAATTCCATTAGATGCATGCTTATTATTTTTGAAATGAAAAGATTATAATTGTCATTATATGCCCAACAAAAAAAAAACAGTTTAGGCTTTTTGTTGAGATACAGCGTCATAACACCATTGTACATAAGTTTATAAATATGAATATTCTCTTTTTGTAAATACATTGTGCAATCACTTCAAAGGAATGTCACTTACATAGACTTTGAATACACGTTATAGCATTCAGACACATGAAAGCAGCATTTCTTCAGTCTCAGCCTATTGTACACCATATGGTTAGAGACGAGCAGATGGGTTGAGCTACATAGCAGAAAAAAATAAATTCCACATTGTGCTGATGACCCAATTGACCAACATGAACAGGAGTTCCCTGGTGACCTGACTTCACACATCTTAAAAGTAACTGGTGTCTGTATTCTCTGCCCAAGGGGCAATCATAGCTAAATAAGAAGATGTGTATAATCCTTACGTGTTTGCAAGATTAATTGGGATAAACTAAGGTGTTAATGAGATATATTTTTAAAACACAGTTTATTAACAGATTCGCTCTGATATTATAAAGTATAAGACCACTGTGACATTGTGACCTTTGTGAACAAGCATGGACACATCAATCAAACTTTATACATGTTATAATAACTGCATTTTGTGCTAGCACTATAATGCCGCGTACACACGATCAGGCTTTTGCCCGGCCAAATCACATTGTAATTCGACGGAATTTCATTGGAAAAATATAGAACATGTTCTATATCTAAAGTCCAATGAAATTCATTGGAATTTCCGATGAAAAAACTCAGAAGGGGCTACACACAATCGGAAAATTTGAGGTGTGTACGGGGCATAAGTATATAATAGCACTACAAGTATATAATATGGAGGCATATATAAAACTTGCAAATGTCAGGATCAGATCAATCGATCTATCAATCTATCAGAAAACATTAGATCATCTTGTAATATGTGGAACGTATATAGTGATACAGTATAGTGCCCATTCCCTGCTAGGAAATGTTTAATTTAAGTGTGTGTCAGGCTAGGTTCACACTACTGCGAATTAAAAATCGCGGTAAAATCACGATTTTACCGAGATTTTGCAGCTGCGGTTTTTCCACGATTTCGGCCGCGATTTAAGAGACATCTGTGCAGGGTTCAATGTAAATCGCAAAAAGTAGTACAGGAACTACTTTTTGAAATCAGTGCAGCGCCGCAGATGCGGCGTCGCACCGATTAGGACGGTGCCATTGCCGACAATTGCCGGAAAATGCCGCCGATTTGAGATGCGATTTGACATGTGAAATCGCATCTCAAATCGTACCAAATTGTACCCAGTGTGAACCAGGGCTCAGTCCACTTTTACATGTCTAGGATACTCCAACAGTGAGACCTCCCTATATATCACTATAATGATAATGCATCTTCATGATCTACATATAAAGCCATTTCTCTCCCTAACCAAGTTCAGGTAGGTATTTTGTAGTCTAAATGAGTAGTAAGCACCTAAGGGTAACAACACTGTTCCTCTATAGATATAGGGCCATATTCTGGTACATTTACGGCGGCGTAACGTATCGCATTTACGTTACACCGCCGCAAGTTTTACGGGCAAGTGTTTGATTCACAAAGCACTTGCCTGTAAAGTTGCGGCGGCGTAGCGTAAAGCCCTTCGGCGCAAGCCCGCCTAATTCAAATGATCCGGGTAGGGGGCGTGGATCATTAAAATTAGGCGCGTTCCCGCGCCGAACGTACTGCGCATGCTCCGTTTTGAAATTTCCCGCCGTGCTTTGCGCGAAATGACGTCGCACCGATGTAATTTTTTGAACGTCGACGTGAGTTACGTCCTTTCCTATTCACGGACGACTTACGCAAAAAAAAAAATTTAAAATTCGACGTGGGAACGACGGCCATACTTTAACATGGCAAGTCTATCTATACGCCACCAAACAGCAGCTTTAACTATACGCCGGGAAAAGCCGACTAGCGACGACGTAAGAAAATGCGACAGCCGCGCGTACCTTCGTGAATCGCCGGAAAAAGCTAATTAGCATACCCAACGCGGAAAATGACGCAAACTCCACCCAGCGGGCGCCAAAGTATTACACCTACGATCCAAAGGCGTACGAAGCCGTACGAAGCCTGTCGGATCGAAGCCAAAAGCCGTTGTATCTTCGTCTGAGGATTCAAACTAAAGATACGACGCGGCAAATTTGAAAGTACGCCGGAGTATCAGTAGATACTCCGGCGTACTTCTTCTGTGAATCTGGCCCATAGTACTTACTGTCATTCCATAGCAGGAAATGTGTTATTGGCAGGATCACCAGGCAAGAAACAGCAAAAAAAACTGAAAGTAAGTGCAGCCACCATATCTAAGGACTAGTAAGCTGCAATATGTTACATTTTGGTTAGAGAACCATTCTGGAGCTCTTAAGTGTAAATACATTTCAACCCATTCCCTCCATTAATAAAAACATATTTATCTCTGATGTATCTTGTCTTTGGAAAGTTTGAATACTGTTAGTAGTACTTATGTTACATTGTACATGTACATGCTTGTACACATTCATATTGCATAACTTTTATGGACAATGAAAATTAATTTAAACCCTATCGGTTCACACTGCTGCGCTGCAAATTTCTTCAGTTTTTTTGTCCTGTGTTTTATTACCGCGATTTTACCGCAAATTTCAGGAGTTGGACATTCTGCGATTGATGTTCTAGCAAATGGAATCATAATGTTAAAAAAAAAGGTGTTAGCTTCCTGTGTATTTCCTGTTTTTTTTGTGGAGAGTAGTGTGGTGGAATTCGCACATATGTGAACCATCAATGCGATTCCAGAACAATTTACATTGATGTCTATGGAGACTAAATTTGCAACGCAATGCTGTAAACTCGCACAAGACCCTTTTTTTTCGCATTGCATTCGTAGAGGAATCGCAACGCATGTATGTGAACGACTGTCATTGAAAACAATGACTTTATGGATAACATGCAAATTTAGAATGTTTTTGATGCATCACATTCGTTATGAACTCGCATCAGTGTGAACCGTGCCTCAGTGCTAGTTCACACCAGACGCTGTTCCGTTCAGTTCCGTGCACTTTTTTTCTGCACAAAATGCATGCACAGTGTTTTCCATGTATTCCAATGGCTGTAGTTCACACCATACAGTCAGTTTACGGTCAGTTTCTGCACTGGAAACTGACTGCATGGTGTGAACTAGAGCCATTGGAATACATGGAAACACTGTGCATGCATTTTTAGTGCAGAAAAAAAAGTGAATGGAACTGCGTCTGGTGTAAACTAGCACTAAAACAAAAATTTAATATATTGCAGATTACCTGTCCTTAGATCAGTGACTGCAGAGGTTATTTGTTCAGGCTTTTATTTCTATATTTTCATCTGAGGATCCCGCCAGTAATATATTTCCTGCTCTAGGCTGACAAATGTAATATATCTATGGATGAGAAGTATTGTCACACTAGGCTTCTCTCCTGATTTATAAAAACAAAATACAAAATTGCAGGGCAGTTTTCTTACGATGTTCCGTTTGCTTTGACAGGAAGCTTAGAATGTGCTAATTAATGTGCTAATTAAGTTTTTGTCTGTAACTGCATTTTAATATGTTTAAATCAATAAATGGATCACTTATTACTACACTATGGAAGCCTTTGTGCTGCTCTTGTTTTCTTTATCAGATGTTCCTGGAGCCCCCACTTCTCTCCTTTCTAGAGAGAAGCAGGAGCAACACTTTTCTATAGCTTAGTACTAATTAATTTCTGTATACACATTTAACTACCTTTGCTAAATAATTGTATGATTGTAAAAAAAAAAAAAAATACATTTATATTCTCATGTGATTTAAATGCTAGGATTCCTGTTTCCTGTTTCTTGTTTCTTTCCTGCCTGATCAACAATTTTTTTTGTATCCATTCTTTTGAAATGCTGATGGCTGTGCAAATGTTACTAAATATTAACTGACCTTTTGTAACTCTTTATTAAACGTGGTATACTATATTACATTAAATATATATATACTTTATAAATAAAAAAAAAAATATATATATATATATATATATATATACACATATAATTTATAAATATATATAAATATATATATATATTTATATATATGCATATATATATATGCATAAATATATTTTATAAATTATATGTGTGTATATATATATATATATATATATATATATATATATTTATAAAGTATATATATATTTAATGTAATATAGTATACCACGTTTATTAAAGAGTATATATTAATTATACTGCATTTGCCAGTTTGAACTTGGGGACATATTGGTACAATGTAAGATAATATGTCTCCTGGAATTCTTATGTGGCTTGATGAAGTTATTCTTTTGTGTGCTGTGGGCAATTGGAAATGAAATCCACATAATAGCCTAGTTTGATTAATCTTGCATTAAGGGACAGCTTTTCTTAGTGGAAAAGGGACACTCAGTGCTGGAGAGCCATCCAAGTCTTTTTATTACACTTTTTAGTAATGAAGCAGTTTGCACCCTGTTTAATTCTTTTGTCACCAACGAGTTAAAATTCATGAGCGTCTATAGCTTTGAATACTTACTCTAGTGCTGCTATTTTCTGCGCCAAGCTAGCCATCACAGCAAAGAGTCGTAGGTCTGTTAGGCCATCTGTTACATAATAGTCCACAATCTCCAGAATCTGGAAGAGTAGAGATGGATAGTGCTGAGATGATGAAGGATTGAGCATCAGCAGATTGATTTTGAGCGTGGAAGGGGAGATAATAAGCTCTGTCGCAAACACAAGCTACATTAGCATGGTAAACAAAACAACCAAAATGAAATCATCGGAGTACTAGCAATTATGGAAATCAATTGTGCATGTGTACCAACGGTTCTGATATAGGCTCTATCTATCGTTATATACAGTATCTGTCTGTCCATCTATGGTTTACCTTTCTGTCTCTCTCTATATTAATCTATTTGAACACAAGATACATAATAAAACAAAACAAGCATGATTAAATCATATGAGAATGAGCAATAATGAAAAAAAAAAAAAATGTGAAGCAAACCAAAGATGTAATATTTGTAGATTCACAACATGCAATTATACAGTATATATATATATATATATATATATATATATATATATATATATATATATATATATATATATATATATATATTAGACATGTGCATTTGTTTTCTTCCGAATGCATTTTAGTCCAATTTTGGGGTATTTTCGCTATCATTTTAACAAACAAAAACGTACGTGTAAAATCTGAAAGATCTGACATTAAAAAATGCTTTATGCTGTGGTCGAATGTGCCCAACCTTAACTCTATTAGTCCAAGATTATTCCACCTAGAGAGAAAAGATTCAACATTATAGGGACAGTGTTGGGGTAGACCATTCGACATGAACGTAGATTCGACGAAGCAGAGAAAAACATACAAAACGTCGAATCTGTCATTGAAGGCTTATGGTGTCTTTCGAAAGTTCTAAGAAGATTTGACAAGCAGCTAAACTGTACGACGTCGCAATCATAGATTTTCGGTCAAATGCTCTGCCCATAGGCTATTGAAGAATTTGAATGTTAGTTGACTAGTAATAATAATTCATAAATATAATTATTACTAGTATGATACAACATTAGAATTCTTCTATAGCTTGTAGGCGGAACATTCGACCAGAAATGTACGATTGCGGCATCGTACAGTTTAGCTGCTCCGTCTAATCTTCTTAGAAATTTCGACAGACACCATAAGCCTTCAATTGACAGATTCAGACTTAACTAATTCGGATTTTCAGACGAATGTATTTTATAATGAAACAAAATAAATAAAAACAAATTTAGGGAGTAACTAAATAAATACATTTTTTGTATGAAAACGAAATTCCGAAACAAAATATTCCAGTGTGCACATGTCTAACATATATATATATATATATATATATATATATATATATATATATATATATATATATATATATATATATATTATTGCATGTTGTGAATCTACCAATTTTACATCTTTGGTTTGCTTCACATTTTTTTAAATAATTGCTCATTCTCATACAAAGAAAACAAAAAACATATATATATATTTATATATATATATATATATATAGATAGATAGATAGATAGATAGATAGATAGATAGATATAACATATATTGTATATGTACAGTAATATATATATATATATATATATATATATATATATATATATATATATATATGTATATATATATATATATATATATATATCAATACTATTTATAAATACATGCTATATTCACAACATTCTATTCGTTTGTACTCTCTACAGTGATTACAAAGTTTGCATATTTGTTTTAAAGTTTACCTTAAAGGGGAGTTCCAGCCTTTTTTTAAGTTTATTAAAAGTCAGCAGCTACAAAAAGTGTAGCTGCTGGCTTTTAATAAACAGACACTTACCTGCTCCACGGCTCCAGCGACGCGCCGTCCGGGGCTCCGCTCCTCGCCCCCCCTCGCCGACCGGCGTCTTCATTCCTAGTGTGGGCACCCGGCAGTGACAGCTTTCGGCTTCACGGCCAGGCACCCACTGCGCATGCGCGAGCGGCACTGCGCATGCGCGAGCGGCGCGGTGCCGTCCGATTGGACAAGCGCTCGCCTACAAATAGGGGCTGCAATAAGGCGATTAAGCTAATCGCCTTTACAGCCCCTCGGTGGAAGGAGGAAGTGGGACAGGAAGTCCCCTTCTCCTGAAGCCCCCACTCCCTCCCCAAAAAAATGCCAAATGTGGCATGTAAGGGGGCGAGGAGTGGGTTAAACGGAAGTTCCATCTTTAAAGTAATTATTTTGTAAGGTTTTAATATCACGTATAAAAAAAAAAAAACATTTTATAAAGAATAAAATGGATAGAGCATAGTAACAAAATTATGTCATATAATTCAGAATACATTTTATTCTTTTATTTGGGAACAGATCTAGTGCTCTAGGGAAGTAGGAAAAAGAAGGGAAATGAAGAAGGAGATACCTATGGCCCATTGAGCCAAGCTAAAACCAGGGGATAGCACAAATGATGAAAGGTTATGCACCTGCCTGTCACTTCACAAAGTAAAATGCACTTCTAGGCAGTTGGTGTCATTATAGACACTGGCAATGAAAGTGGGGTGGCTTCTCTGTGCCTATTGCAATATTTTCCAATGTATGTTGGAGCGAAGGGGGTGGGGCAAAACTGCTACCTTGCTCAGTCCCGTTCTGCTTTAATCCATCATTTTCTAGTTACCCAAAAATAATACGTGTTGTTCCTTATATATTTTTTCTTTAAATATTTTATGAATTACAGTTTTTTCTATTGCGCTGACAATTTACATACAATATCTCTCAAAATTGAGTACACCCCTCACATTGTAAATATTTTTTTATATATTTTCATGTGACAACACTAAAAAAATTACACTTTGCTACAATGTAAAACAGTGAGTGTGAGATGGACGCTGTCCACACAGGTGACATCGCTGGATTCTTTTGCAGGTAAGTGTCACCTAATGGGCTAATATGCAATGCATACTAGCTCATTATGCTTTTCATTTGCAGGCTGTGCAGCGAGCAAAAGAGGAAGTAAAACCCATCAGGGTTCACTTCCTCTTTAAGCATTTGTATTTTGGTGATTCTTTTAGAATGACTTCCGAAATGAATCTGAATCATTAGTACTAAAAATGAGTAATGGGCTGCTACTTAAGATTCTTTCCCAAAGGACAAGGTTGTTGTTCCTAGAATTTTTTGACAAGAGATTCTTGTCAGCCTGTTTCCCGACGAGTGTGTATACTTACCTGTCGTCGAAATGACTTTGACGCATGCGCAGTAGCTTTCACGGCATAGGTAGGGTGAAGCAAGATGGCAGCGACGGCATCGAATGTGACGAGCGCATGCTCATCGTACGCGATGACGTCACTGCATTCTTTCCTTTCAAGAGAACCGCAGTTCTTTTGAAACTAAAGTCTGTACACTCGGCCGGCAAGAGTTTCTTGCCAAAAATCTCGCCAGGGAAAACTACGGGTTTTTCCTGACAAAATTCCCGGTCGTGTGTACGAGGCCTAAGATGTAGATAGAGTGAAGAAAGTTTATTATCTCTGTACAGATACAGTTTTTTTTTTTTTACTTCCTTTCCCAACTACCATTGTTTTTGAACTAGGCTGTGAGGTACATGAAGGTTCCACATGGATGTTGGTACGTGTACTTCATCTTCCCTTAGCTGCGTGCAGGCAGCCTATGAAAGTAAATGCAGATGCATCGGCCACATGGACACATGCATTAAACAGGCAAAGAGCTGCGGGTTCGCAGACCTGAACGCACATTGCATTCAGGACTGCAGACCCCCTCCTGCGTACTTGTCAGATGTTGACAGGTGGCTGTGTCTGTATTCACTTCCAGAAGCTACCTACATGCAGCCCAGGGCAGATAAAAGTGCAAAAACAAAGACCTCCTTCATGAAGTATGGGTGCCGGTGCCTGTGTGAATAAGACCTAACTTTTCCCTGTGCTATGCAAAAAATAATAAATACAAATAAATTCCTTCTCTGATTTCAGTAATTGAGTACAAAGTACATGGTGCAGTAACCTATAGCAGAGAATCAGGTTTCAATATACAGATGTAAAAGAGAAATTCTGATTGCTTTAGGTTTCTGTACTTTGTTTGTTGCTCTTTACCTCATTAAATAAGCCTCTCTCTATGGCACACAATAAATTATATAGTACAAGGCACATATCCTAAAAAAGTCAACTTATATCTATGAGGACACCTGTTACTAGGGTAAAAATTCTAATTGCCATTGACCTAGAACAAATATGCAAATCTAGATCTTTAAACTTGTTCCAGGTCAATGACTCACATGTATTGAAGCCAGAGGAAAAGTATGACAACCGGCAGTTGCAGAGATTGCTCAACAATTGCAGCCTATGTATTTCTCTTATTACAAGTTTCTTTTGACAACAGGAAAAAATAACCAAGAAATCAACTTTTCTAATCAGTTTTATTGCTCACTTTGATCGTCACTTCTGCTTTACACTTCCAGCAAGGTTACCTCTCCTTTTCTTGCTAGATAAAATAAAGTTTCACAGTTGCAGAATAATAAACCAGTTTGCACCCACAAGATAATGCAAGGAAGCACATAAACACATTTACATGACCCTGAAGCTGAACTCCATGCAAACAGCTAACTACACAGTTGAAATGCATAAATGGGACTGTTTTACCTTGTAAAGGATTTTTAGATCTGTATAACTTGTCCTGAAATTAATGCTAACTTTTCCCTGCTACACTTTTTTGCCCCTAACCTAGGACTGGACAGTGACTGAGCAACAAAAGACTGATGTGGTTATCCCTTGCTCACTTTGCTCTCTCCTTCTGTCAGCACTTTTGATTATTCCTTAGTTCTGACCCTACTTTTCCCATTGTGAGTGCCACTGGACAGGGGATTGATAAAAGGCTGATACTAAATCAAATTTAGGTATTTTTTCTGTCTGTATTTAAAGCAGTTGTAAAGGCTAAATCAGCGTGCTGTTCCATCCACGGCCCCCCTAATACTCACCTGAGCCCCCTCTCGATCAAGCGAACTGCACGGGAGCCTCAGTTATTCCAGGTCTCTCTCTCTCCTTATCTGCTGAGACACAGCTGCAGAAGCCATTGGCTCCCACTGCTGTCAATCACAACCAGTGAGCCAATGGGGAGAGCAGGGGGCAGGCTGAGCCATGGCTCTACGTGTCTTATGGATGTATAGAGTGGGGCTCAGGAGCGATCATGCACTAGTGCCCCCAAAGTAAGCAGCTTGAAATAAAGGATTGGGGATGCTTTGTGCGCAACCATTGTACGGGACAGGTAAATATGGCATGTTTGTTATAAAAAAAAAAAAAACTTTAATATCACCGTACATTCTACCTGGGATAATACCTTCCTCTCTGATCAAGCCATTTTCCTTCAGACAGAGTCCCAGCCAGCACAGTATCATACCCACAGTCCCTGTTACAAAATTTTCCTCATTTCCTATCTGAATAAAGGCTCACCTTTGTTCACTTTTTTCCCCTAAATTCCAACTCACCTATATGCCAATATAGCATTAATGTACTTATTTTGCAAAAATAAAACAGCTTTCCTTTTGTTCTACACATGTTTACCTCACTCTCTTTGTGGATGTTTAAAAACCCTGCTCCATTACTTCTGCCTTACTGAATTGATTGGTTTGTGCAAAAGTTATAGCATCTATAAAATAGGGGTAGTTTTGTGGCGTTTTTATTATAATTTTTTTTTTTTTTTTTAGTAATGGCGGGCGATCTGCGATTTTCATCTTGACTGTGACTTTATGGCGGAAACATCGGACACTTTTGGGACCATTGTCATTTTTACAGCGATCAGTGCTATAAAAATGCACTGATTACTGTGAAAATGGCACTGGCAGTAAAGGGGTTAACCACTAGGTGGCGCTGAAGGGGTTAAGTCTGCCCGAGGTAGTGATTCTAAGGCCTCGTACACACGATCAGTCCAAACCGATGAAAACGAACTGAAGTTCAGTTTCATCGGTCCAAACCGACCGTGTGTACGCCCCCATCGGTCTGTTGTCCTTCAGTCCAAAAACAGAGAACTTGCTTTAAAATTGGACCGATGGACGCCTGACCGACAGGTCAAAACCGATGGTTAGTAGGCAAAAGCATCGGTTCCAAACCCGGGCATGCTCAGAATCAAGTCGCATGCTTGGAATCATTGAACTTCATTTTTTTCAGCACGTCGTTGTGTTTTACGTCACCGCGTTGGACTCGATTGGTTTTTGAACTGATGGTGTGTAGGCACATCAGACCATCAGTCTGCTTCATCGGTGAACCGATGAAACTGAACTTCAGTCCGTTTTCATCAGTTTGGAATGATCGTGTGTACGAGGCCTGACTGTTAGGGGGCGTGGCTACGAGGGACACGTCACTGATCGCTGCTCCCGATGAGAGGGAGCAGACGATCAGTGACAGTGTCACTAGGCAGAACAGGGAAATGCTTGTTTACACTTGCCTCTCCCCGTTCTGAAGCTCTGTGACCCGATAGTGGGACACCAGCGGACATCGAGTCCGGGGCGCGGTCACGGAGCTCGCAGCAGGGGCGCGTGCCCGCACGGCGGGAATTTTAAAGTAACGTAAATATACGTTACTCTGCCCAGCCATGCCATTCTGCCGACGTACATGTACATGTCATAAACCCGTTAACATTTTTATTAATTAACAAAGAAAGCAAAAAATATAGTCTGATCTTAAACGTTATCAATGATTGGCACTTTCAGTTGTACTCTAAGGCCCCGTACACACGTCCGAGAAACTCGACGGGCAAAACACATCGTTTTTCTCGTCGAGTTCCTTGTGAAGCCACCGAGGATCTCGGCGAGCCAAGTTTCCTCATTGACTAACGGGGAAATAGAGAACATGTTCTCTATTTGGCTCGACGAGTTCCTCGTCGGTTTCCTCGGCCAAAAGTGTACACACGACCGGGTTTCTCAGCAGAATACGGCTCTGATCGAGTTTCTGGCTGAATTCTGCCGAGAAACTCGGTCGTGTGTACGGGGCCTCACAGTGATGATAAATGACAAGTTTAAACAAGCAGTTAATACTAATAACAGAATATGGCCAGTGTTTTGAAATCCTTCAGAGATGAAGGGGTTGGTACCACTTGAGTCCTTTGTATTTGCTTTTCCTACTGTCAGGATTAAGCTGAAAAAACCTAAAGAACGTACCTTAATCTCCCACCTCCTCACTTTCCCTGCTATCCCAGCTTTCATTACAATGAATTTTCTTCTTGCATGAAAGTCTAGTAGGAACTTTCACGTCAACTTTGTTCAAGGTACTTTAAAATACTAATAGAGAGAGTATTATGTTAAGTTTAATTATAGGCCCTTTCATATTCCTTGCTCTGAATGGATCCATTCTATGGAAAACCCTATGGTTGTGACCTACAAAGCTTTGTTTCGCAAATAAAACTCTTTTCTTCCAGCCAATTGCCTTTGTGTTTCAAGTATTGAGAACAAGCCCACAGAACTCGAGTTTTCCCTCTGCAGGCTTTCATGACAAAAAAGTGTTCCTTAAAAAACTCCATTATACTCAGGTGATGTCTATGTAGACAGATATGTGTATTCTACCCTGGGTACCTCGTTCTTTCTCTACCTTCTCTTTGAAAACTTTGTTTAACTTGTTTTTTTTTTCATGTACTAAACAAAACATGGAAGCGGTGAATAAAAGGGATGTTTACTGGAGGCACACGTACAAGCTTCACAAAATGCTGTGCTACCTTTTGTGGTTTAACATTTCATAAGAAAAGAAACCACAGACAAAGCAAACATACAATAATGCAAGCCATAAAGGACTTTACTGATTCATTATTATTATTTTACAGGAAGGACATTTATGAAATAAGGTCAAAGCCTATAAGGTAATACTCTTTTAGTCTGACGGAGGCATGGAACACAACAATGTTGACAGATGGACAAAATGGCTCTGATAAAGTCAATGAAATTAAGTAACAATGGCAGGCAGTTTTGAATTGATGTTTTAGAATAGGAATATGAACACTGGCCCACGACACACCGAGTCGGTCCAATACTATAGTGTGATTACCTCCCAGCTGGTTTAGCTTATATCTTAACAAACTCGAATTAAACCAACTTGTGGAAATATGATATCTGTTTGATGTCTGAATAGCATTCAGGCTTTGCCATCAAAGGACAATGAAGAATTAAGATACCAGAGAGATTGCTTTACATGCCTATTATAGAATGCAGTGGGTGCTCTTGGCACCTAGCCACTGTGTACCTACGGAGGAGAGTACATGAACAGGAAATCTAACTGCTTTAGCAATAGGATAACTAATGTGCATTGATAATAATAGATGTACAACTGACCAACAAAGATAATGCATGAGAGCTAACGAAAATATCACAGTGGTTGCTTCTGCATATAGCCAGCATAATAAAAAGATTAATGCTGGCTGCTGAAAATCAATTATTTGCTTGTTTTGGGGATTTTGTTTTAACGTATTTGCTAGCCATTAAGTCAAAAGCAGATCTGATGGGTATACTAAGCAAAAAAAAAAAGCTGAATGCTTAAAGTAGATTTAAACTTAGGGGTCTACAAAATTCACTTTGAGAAAGTCTCAGCATTCGTGCAAAAATCACAAACAATACCCATAGGGGCAGATCCACATACATCTGCGCCGGGCGCAGCGTATGTAAAATACGCTACGCTGCTGTAACTTACTTTGATTTGGTTTGAATCCTCAACGAATTTTCGCCGTAAGTTACGGCGGCGTAGTGTATCTCTCGCGGCGTAAGGGCGCGGAATTCAAATTCGGCGGGTAGGGGGCGTGTTTAATTTAAATGAAGCGCGTCCCCACGCCGAACGAACTGCGCATGCGCCGTCCGTAAAAACTCCCAGGGTGCATTGCTCCAAATGACGTCGCAAGGACGTCATTGTTTTCGACGTGAACGTAAATGGCGTCCAAGCCCCATTCACGGACGACTTACGCAAAATTTTCAAAATTATACGCGGGAACGACGGCCATACTTAACATTGAGTACGCCACCATATAGCAGCTTTAACTATATGCCGGAAAAAGCCGAACGGAAACGACGTAAAAAAAAGCAACGGCCGCTCGTACTTTCGTGGATCGTCGGAAATAGTTAATTTGCATACTCGACGCAGAAATCAACGGAAACGCCACTTAGCGGCCGCCGAAAAATTGCATCTAAGATCTGACGGCGTACTAAGACGTACGCCTGTCGGATCCATCCGAGATGCCGTCGTATCTTGTTTTGTAGATACAAAACAAAGATACGACGCGCAAAATTTGAAATTACGCGCCGTATAAAGAGATACGCCGGCATAATCCTTTCGTGGATCTGGCCCACAATCTTTAAAATATGTGTGAAATGTCAGTTTCAAATGCAACATTCCCTAATATTTGAGCCAAAGAAAAAACATCCTTAAGAGCATTCGACCAAAAGAGTTTAGGAACATTCGATCAATAGAAAAAATAGCCTAACCTTACAGACTATGAAACATTTGACCAGAAGAGGAAAAAAAATACGCTGTGTACAATGTGTATGAAGATTATTGTGCTCACCACCTACTGCAAAGAGGTAACTGATATACGGAGTTGATACAATGTTGCAGAGATGGAACTCTGTTGTTTACCCAAGGCCCAGTTCATATCTACCAATTTGAGATAGTGTGCGGAATCGCAGTAATTCCACCCATGATTCCCAATTGCCCTGCAATGCTGGCAAAATGCAACATGCGTGTTCGTGTTCATTTTCAAGGGCACCTAAACACGTTGCAATTTTGCCCCGACTGTCGTGCGATAAACTGCACTGCAAACCGCATCGCCTGAAGCTTGTTGCCCAAAAGAAGCTCCAAATTCAGTCTGAATATTTCTTAGGCTTCAATTAAGTATGAAATATTAACAAACCAGATGAACAATTAAACAGATAATTATCTTGCATTACTCAGAGGAAGTTAGGTGATAATGATAGTATGCAATACCTATGTAATATGTTCTCTTACCCGATATACGTAGAGCTCTTCAGCATCGCTTAATGCATTTGAAGGAACTATTTCTTTTAAAGCCATAAGTACCTGGAGGCAATCTAAGTATCCATCTTCATCAGTATCCACCTTAAATAAAAAATAGGTCATACATGATTAAATATACTCTGCTGGGAGAGCTGCTTTTAGATATTTTTTTTACCTTATTGCAGAGAATTTATTAAGGTAAAAAACGTTTTGCATTTAGAACTGCTTTATCTAGAACAGTAATTTTCTGGAAATCCATACACTATCTGAAGCTTGTCCTGAACTTCCATAAAAGTGAATAAAGGGGAGTAGGCATGGACAGTAAAGGGTCTATTTATAACTGTTAGCACACAAGATTTACTTAACTTACACCCTTGACAGTGTCCCCTGTGCTGGGGACACTTTCCAGTTAAGTACTGTCCAAGCGTGGAGTAATAGGCTGCAAACATCCTGCTGGGGAAACATCCTGCTGGTAAATGAAAGGAGCTGAAGACCAGAATACACACTCCCCTCGTCAAAATTCTTTGGTCCTCCAAAGGCAATACATAACTAGTAAACAAATTGTCTAGAAACCAATTTCATCTTAAAATAAACATGTAGAAAGAGGTCACCACTCGAAGTCTACATGAAAATCCCTTGACTCTGGAGTTCCAGGTGCCAACCAAAGAAAGCCCAAACAATGCTCCACGAACTCAGCAGGGAAGCAGGTTGCACATTGATCTCTCACACATCTCTAATTAAGCCCATACTAGAGGAACACTGGGACAGGATGGTATTAAGCAGGGCTTCAGTTTGCTTTGTCTGGCTTTTTCAAAGTGATATCATAGGTATGCAACTTACTGCTTTCCTGCCAAATATAACTAATGACACATTTTTTAGAAAACATGGCAGCCAAAGGAAATTCCCACCAAGGTGTGTTGGAAGATGGTCCACTGGTGCCATGATAAATAGTACCTGTACATTTAAGAAAATATGCACTCTAGGAATGACCTCTTCTCAACCTGAGAGTCATATGTCAATCTCTTAGGCCTCGCACACACGACCGGACATGTCCGCTGAAACTGGACTGCGGACCAGTTTCAGAGGACAGATCCGATCGTGTGTACAGGCTAGCGGACAGATTTCCAGCGGACAAAAGTTTCTTAGCAAGCTAAGAAACTTGTCCGCTGGAGAGCTGTCCGTCGGACATGTCCGCTGGTTAATACGTCTAACCAGCGGACCGAAATCCCGTGCATGCGTCGAATTGATTTGACGCATGCGTGGAAGCATTGAACTCGCGCAATAGAGAACGTCGGTGTCGTCTACGTCACCGTGTTCTCTGTCCGCGGGGCAGGAATTTGGAAACGTCAGGCCTGAGTCTTCTTGGATGGTTCCTTGTTGCAGATGTGAATAGAGTGGCATCCATAGACTCAGATGGCCACAACCTGAAGTCTTCTTCTCGGCTAAATACGGATTTATATGGGACATATGCTTACGCAGAGAGTTTTTCTGTGTGTTTTTTTTTTGTCATTTGTTAAAATCACTTTACAGTGTTGATCAGTGTTAACAATTAAATGTATTGTGATTCAATGTTCTAGGACGTTGAAACATGAAAAATTCTAAGGAGATGAATACTTTTTATAGGCACCGTCGAAAACACACACACTGTTTGATGATTTGCCAATTTTTACCAACAACTGCATTTTTCCATTTTTCAACGGGATATTTAGGTTGCAATAACTTTCACCATATTTCTAACACAGCCAATTTGGTATAAAGACCCAAGAGGATCAAATGGTTTAATCCATATTAATGGATTATTCACAAGCAAGATTTTAGACTCTCTGCAGCAAACATGAATCTTTTTAAAGGACAACTGTACAGATGAAAACAATTATTGATCCATATGTATATGACTATAACTATATGTCCCGAGGCAATAAATATTATTTGATTGATTAATATTGATCTTTAAAAATACATATAAGACTTATCTTTTTTTGGCCTCATGCACTCTCTCTCTTTCGGTTCAACCAACAACCAGTTTGAAAAAAAAAAGGCTCTGCACCACCCTGGCTAGGGGAAAATAAAAGATAGCTGCACGAGCATCTGTGAACAGCAATTTTCAGTCTTGCCACAGATTCTCAATTGGATTTAGGTCTGGACTTTAACTGGGCCATTTTAACACATGAATATGCTTTGATCTTAACCATTCCATTGTAGCTCTGGCTGTATGTTTAGGGTCATTGTCCTGCTACCACAATGTTTCAGGGTGAGGATGATGTGTTCAGGATGACGCGCACTGTTAGTTTTGCGCAACACATAGAGTTTTGTTTGTAGACCAAAAAGTAAAAATTTGGTCTCCTCTGACCAGAACACCTTCTTCCACATGTTTGCTGTGTCCCCCATATGGCTTCTCGCAAACTGCAAAAGGGACTTATTATGGCTTTCTTTCAAAAATGGCTTTCTTCTTGCCACTCTTTCACAAAGGCCATATTTGTGGAGTGTACGACTTATAGTTATGCCGCGTACACACGATCGGTCAAACCGATGAGAACGGTCTGGTGGACCGTTTTCATCGGACCAAACCGATCGTGTATGGGCCCCATCGGTTATTTATCCATAGGATAAAAAAAGCAATCTTGTTTTAAATTTAACCGATGGATACCTAACCGATAGAAAAAAAAATCGTTAGTAGGCACAACCATCGTTTAAAAATCCACGCATTCTCAGAATCAAGTCGACGCATGCTTGGAAGCATTGAACTTCGTTTTTTTTCAACACGTCGTCGTGTTTTACGTCACCGCGTTCTGACACGATCGTTTTTTTTAACCGATGGTGTGTAGGCACGACTGACCATCAGTCAGCTTTATCGGTTAACCGATGAAAACGGGTTAACCGATCTCTGCAGCTCCTCCAGAGTTACCATGGGCCTATTGGCTGCTTCTCTGATTAATGCTCTCCTTACCCGGCCTGTCAGTTTAGGTTAGCAGTTGTACCATACTCTTTCGATTTTCGGATGATGGATTAAACAGTGCTTTGTGATATGTTCAAAGCTGGGAATATTTTTTTTATAATCCAATACTGCTTTATATTTCACCTCAACTTTATCCCGGACCTGTCTGGTGTGTTCCTTGGTCTTCATTATGCTGTTTGTTCATTAAGGTTCTCTAACAAACCTATGAGGGCTTCACAGAACAGCTATATTTATACTGTTATTAAATTACACATTATTACACTATTTACTAATTAGGCGACTTCTGAAGGCAATTGGTTCCACTAGATTTCAATTAGGGGTATCAGAGTAAAGGGGGGCTGAATACAAATGCACGCCACACTTTTCAGATGTTTATTTGTAAAGAAAAATTTAAAAAAATTTATCATTTTTTTTCCACTTCACAATTATGTGCCACTTTGTGTTGGTCTATCACACAAAATCCCAATAAAATACATTCACCTTTCTGGTTGTAACATGAGAAAATTTGGCAAATTTCAAGGGGTATGAATATTTTTTCAAGGCACTGTGTGTATATATATATATATATATATATATATATATATATATATATATATATATATATAATCACTGTATGCATCCGTGGATTATCAGCAGTGTGTAATGGAAGGCTATATACTGTATGAGCTAGAAGATGCCATTTCTTTACATGAAAGCGCATACACATTTTAGAGTCAGGTCTTATGTAATTGAGTACACTCAAACCAGTAATCCAGGCTGCTCATTTTTGTAACCCTATCTTTTCTTTCAAAAACATTTGTTTTTCAGTCAACACAGGTGCACCAGCTCACAGAGAACTTCAATGCGGCAAGCTCTTTGCAGACCGCTATTACAAATAGAAAGCTAATCTTATTGTTTTCTGTCAGTGAGCCTATAGCTACACCATGAAAATACTGAATAAAAAGCAAAATCAAAGAATGGACATATCCCAAGGTTTGGAATTACTGTAGTCCAAATAGGAATATACAGTACACAATCTGTACTCATATAATCAATTGCTTAAAGTGGTTGTAAAGGCAGAAGGTTTTTTATCTTAATGCATATGCATTAAGATAAAAGGCCTTCTGTGTGCAGCATCCCCCCTCAGCCCCTCTAATACTCACCTGAGCTCCCTTTAGATCCAGAAATGTTACAGGGGTGTCTTGGCTGCCCGGGACTCCCCTCCTCATTGGCTGGGATAGCAGTGTGGCGCCATTGGCTCCTGCTACTGTTAATCAAAGTCAGTCAGCCAATGAGGACAGAGGGGCTAGGGGCAGGCTGTGGCTCCATGTCTGAATGGACACAGGGAGCTGAGGCTCGGCTCCGTGCCCCCATAGCAAGCTGGTTGCTGTGGGGGCACTCAAGGAGAGGGAGGGGCCAGGAGCACCGAAGAGGGACCTGAGAAGAGGAGGATCTGGCTGCTCTGTGCAAAACCATTTAACAGAGCAGGTAAGTATAACTTGTTTGTTTTTTTTTAAAGAAAAAAAACAAGACTTTAATATCAATTTAAGTTAAAATCCAGATACTTGTATCCAAATCTGAGATTTGGAATAGTGTTGTTATGTTTAATAGAATTAAAAGAATGGTTATAACCACAGATATTGTAAGGTTGAGAATACACTATATTGCCAAAAGTATTGGGACACCTGTCTTTACACACATGAACTTTATTGGCATCCCAGTCTTAGTCTGCAGGGATCAATATTGAGTTGGCCCACTCTTTGCAGCTATAACAGCTTCAACTCTTCTGGGAAGGCTGTTCACAAGGTTTTGGAGTGTGTCTATGGGAATGTTTGACCATTCTTCCAGAAGCGCATTTGTGAGGTCAAGCAATGATGTTGGACAAGAAGGCCTGGCTCGCAGTCTCCATTCTATGTCTTTATGCACTTATTTTATTCTTTTGTTTTAATACATACAAATGGCACACAAACAGAACAAAATGAAAACATCAGCATTCTCAAACTGGGCAAATGAGAAGCAACAAGAGTTTTCTTATTAAGTGCCAAACAGTACAAAGGAAATGTATTTAGTGGGGGTGATGAGTTTATATAATTAAAGGAAAGAAAGACATTTTTTAATTAACACAAATTTTAGGCTAAAATAGTTAGTTAGGTGCTGTCCTGGCCAGAGGGTAGGAGTTATTGCCTTTCCTGATTCTTTGGTCTTTTTGACGAGTTCTTCTCCGGGTCCAGCCCACTAATCTTTTGGTATATAAATATGGGATAGTGGTCCAATATGTGAGAACCCCCTGGCGTAGAAAGGTCCGGGCTCCATCTGAGGACAGTGCATACCCCTAACCAGAGAAACAGGGAGCATGTTTTCCCTTAGAGAAGAGAGAGATTGTTTACCGATAAGGAAGGGAGATAGAGAATGACACCCGCGAGGAGCAGAAGAAAGCTATCAGCATTAGAATGTAAAGTCATATAAACTTGGGGTTCGCCCAGAAGACACCAGCACTGGACCATACCTCTGAATGACTTGGGCCCACATGGAGATGCCTATAAAAGACTTATTGGGGCTTGGACTATACCTTAGCAGGCATGCCGGGGCAGTACTCAATACTATAGTTAGAGATAGGGAATAATAATATAATTATCTGTTGAACTGTGAGATGCCTATTTCTAACTTTCTTAAGTAAAGTATTGAAACATTGTCCTTTATCTGGTCTAAAGTTACTGAAAGAGGTATATTGCAGGTAATCAGCACACACATAGTTCACCGAGTGGGTCTTAACACATTGAGGTATGAAGACATCGGTGTAGAATGGATTAACATGAAGACACAAGTGGTTGCCTAGAGTAATGAAGGTTTAACAACCAGCCTGTTGATAGCATGTACCTGTTATAAGTGGCACGGCCTCAATCAGCGAGGGAGGTGTTGTCAGCACTGCTTCCACCAGCGGTCTGTCTCCCAGAGCAAAGGGGGAGGATTGCATCATTGCATTACCATTCTGTACAGAGGTACGGATGTTCAAGAGTCAAGTTAAGTGCACGTGTGGAGTCTGTGCAAAGTGCACTGTGGGGCCCCCTCTCCTACTGAGGATTAGTAGTGGAAAACACAGGACAAGTGGATGTGGACATTGGCTCAACATGTCCTTCCAAAATGCAAGTTAACCCAAGAATGTGTACATTGTCACGGGGACCTGACATGGTGTACGTTCATCTCTATGAGTAGAGGCCTGCCTTAAGGTTATGTATGTATTCCCCCACAGCAGCCTTAGCCTTGTCTCAAGGCATTGATGAAGATGACACAACACAGAGATAACCCTTGTGTGTGTGGTAAAGTGATCCTGTAACAAAGTGCCTAATGTAGCCTAGAAGAACCCACATGGGGTAGGCCTTCCAGGTAACCCAGTACTTGGCGCCCAATGAGTTAATGGGGAAGCATGGAGGATGTGAGGACCACCCTGTCACCCTGTTCCTACTCTTACAGACTGGATGCTTTTCCTGTCTCTAAACACTCCATGATGTTAACTTTTGCGTCCTTGCACACATAGGCATTGAGAGGCATTTAGAAGCAGGGACGTTAAGGGGCAGAAAAAAACCCCACAGCCAACATGTCCAGGAGCAGCAAATTTTTGGCATAAAATATGATTGACGTGTGTAAACCTGTCTAAACACGTCTAAACATGGGTTACGCTATGTGCGTCAAACACTTGAGCGTTAATTTCTTTCAATGACCAAAATACATTTTTATTCTGGCCAATTAAATGAATTAGTACCCAAGCACTTTACGTGTCTAAATAGGTCTAGACACGTTTAAAAACATTTACATGCATCAAGCATGCCAAAATACTGCATTTAGGAGAGCTGGGTAAACACCCTAAATATTTCTAAATACAAGTCTTTCATCGTAATAGATATACAAGAAGACTTTGAGCTCCAAAATCTTGCATTTTTCTTTTCAACTTTATTGAAAGTTTTAAAATTTACATAACAAAAAAACATTATCCACATCCTATAGGATGAACATACCACATTATAATAATATATAAAACATAATGCATATTACATATAACCATATACCAACACACTACAGGAGTCCGTACAAAAAAAAGGAGGAGAGAGAGGGGAGTAGAGAAAAAAAAAAAGGAGAAAAGAAGAAAGAAACAACACTAGAGACTGTCTACTTATTAATAAACTCCTATGTTATAAAGAAACATATGCTGATACTCTAGACCATTCAGATTTTAAACACTAATAAGAATAATCCTGCCTTATCTTCCTTCGTCCAAATATATAATTTCCTACTACCTATCTTCAACTCCCACAGTGGTGTTAGATATATCACACAAAACACAACAAAAAAAACCCCCACAAAAACAAAATATAAACTAATAAATATAACTACTAGAAATAGCTACTTAAACCGAGATCTTGCATTTTTTATATTTTTAGATAGCCACTAAAATGTATAACTTTGACCATACCTGTTTGCCTTCTCTTATAAGGAACATCTAGATATGTTAATTATACCTAAGCAACATTCTGAAAGATATACCTATTGTCTTGAATTGCTCCTGAACATTCTGCCTTGAGCCTAATGCCACGTACACACGGTCATTTTTCGGCATGAAAAAAACATAGTTTTTAAAAAATGTAATTTTAAATGATCGTGTGTGGGCTTCACATCATTTTTCAGGTTCTGAAAAACGACAAAAAAAAAATTCGAACATGCTGCATTTTTTAACGTTGTTTTAAACAATGTCGTTTTTCGGGTTGTAAAAAATGATCGTGTGTGGGCTAAAACGATGTTAAAAACCCGCGCATGCTCAGAAGCAAGTTATGAGACAAGAGCGCTCGTTCTGGTAAAACTACCGTTCATAATGGAGTAAGCACATTCATCACGCTGTAACAGACAAAAAAGCGCTAATCGTCTTTTACTAACACTGAATCAGCTAAAGCCCAAAGGCGAATGGAACTTCCACTTTATAGTGCCGTTGTACGTGTTGTACGTCCCCGCGCTTTGCTAGATCATTTTTTAAAAACGATGGTGTGTGGGCAACGTCGTTTTAATGATGAAGTTGGAAAAACATCGTTTTTTCAACATGCTGAAAACAACGGTTTTTTTTCACGCTGAAAAATGATCGTGTATATGCGGCATTAGAGCTGCATACCTGCAGCATGAGATTTAAGGCACTGCTGTTTCTGACTGCTAATCTGATTTGGTGATGTAATTACTGTGCTGCTCACTGTTTTTTTTGGGGAGTGGAAACTGCTCCTGAAATCTTATGGACAAGCATCTCCATGCTTCTTCCTAAAACCTAAGGCACTGCTGTCCCTGACTGCTAAACTAAGGAGATTTGGTGATGGCATTATTGTACTGCTCACTGTTTTTGCTGCTGGAGTGGAAACTAGTCCTGAAAACTTAGGCCCCATACACACGACCGAACATGTCCGCTGAAACTGGTCCGCGGACTAGTTTCAGCGGACATGTTCGGTCGTGTGTACGGCCGATCGGACAATTGTTTCCAGCGGACAAATGTTTCTTAGCATGCTAAGAAACATGTCCGCTGGAAGCCTGTCCGTCGGACATGTTCGGTCGTCTGTACAGACTCACCGGACATGTCCGTTTGGCCGAAAGCCCTCGCATGATTCGACGCATGCGTGGAAGCATTGACCTTCCAGGGCCGCGCACGTCGTCGCGGCCATGGCGCGGCCACGTCACCGCGTATCGTGTCCACGCGGATTTCTGATTGATGGTGTGTACAACCATCAGACAGAAATCCGGCAGCGGACAGTCCGTCCGTGTGTACGAGGCCTTATAGAGAAGCATCTCCCTGCTTCTGCCTAATGCATTCTGTAGATTCGTGCTTCCTCCACCTCTCCTGCTGCTTCTTGATTATTCCTCCATTAGGACCAATCATGATGGCTCATCTGACACAACAAAGCTAAGTCTTTCCTCTATCAAGATGGCCACCTCCACATGAAGACATAGTGGGAGACCAGTTTTATTAAATCTTCCCCCTACTGCAGAACAAGGCATAGCAGGTCAGTAATTGGGGAGCCAACTGTTCATATAGATGATTGATGGCTAGTCATTTGCCCTCTGCTTGCCTTTCTTTAAAAGCAGCTTCCACCGTTTATGTCCTCTATACGAACAATGAGCAATAATGCAAACATTTTCCAATCCACCAGATCAACCTTTGATGTCTAAGCATTTATACATGTTGCAACCATTTAATCTCTATATGCTGGCACATTTTAATGCATCCATATAATCTGGCAATCGCATTTTGTTATCAGTACATCCATAGAAGTCTAATTAATGTTCTTGTCATTAAAAAAAAATGATATATCGCCAGTTTGTCCAGATATCATGTAAGTTCTGTTTTTTGAATAGTCGCAAACATTTTATCGACAGTTATTGGCAAATGATTTAAAATAATCCTGTTCATTTTCCTGCTTCTCAGTAGCAATTACTATTGCAAGTATCTAACAACACAACTCTTCACAATGAATATAGTGCATTTAAATCACAACGTCAAATCTGGAAATTGCTGTGCTTTTTTTCAAGAGCATTTTATATATTTAATGACACTTTTCACAAACAAGAATAGCAAAATCACCAGCATAATTCAGTTGAGGAAGGTTATTAAAGAGCAGTTGAGACTACACTCCTGCCTTGTCACATCTATTGTGTATTAAATTCAGGCTAATCAAATTGCAGATTCCAAGAGTACTGTATTAGTCATCCCCACTCCTTTTAATTTGTTTAATGGCCTCTCCTTTTTTTGTGTGTCTTCTAAATGGCTGTGCATCGCTCAGGCTCACGACATGTAAATAAAGAATGGATTGAGGAGCAGTTCTACAAAAAGAATAAAGCGTGCCTCCATTCTAAAGTTACATTTGATGTTGGAGTAATTCATGGGACGTGTACCACAAGCAGCGGTGCTTATTATTTCTGCTTAACTGTCTACAGACATAGGAGGAGTGGAGGGGGAGGGCAAAGGAGGGGGAAAGAAAAGGAGACTGAATTTACACTTACCGCTTCAAAAGCCCTTTTATACTCGGCCAACTTCTCCTGGCTGAAGATGCAGTATTTTGCCAAAAAGTCGACTAAAAGAGAGCACAAAAAAGTATGCAATAACCAATGAAGGAAGCCCTTTTTCACTTGTATTTTGTTTTACAAAGACATCCTTTTGCATTACAGAGTTCATTATAAGGACAGCAATTCAGAGCGCAATAGGCAATTACTGCCCCTTTTGGACATACAGTAATTTCAGTTTTTCTTTTTTTTTTTAAGGAAGCCTTTTTACCTGGTGGATGGCAGTCAGTTCAACTAAAAAAAAAAAAAAATAGATGCAAGTTTACCAAGAAAACATGGGACATAGTAAATATGTTGTTATTTTATTCCTTTGCACAATAGAAATAAAGGGATTAACACTGACGATTTTTGGGGCTGCCTGGTAGACTTCTAATGTGAGAAATCCTTAATTGAGTAAGTCAATAATTTTTTTTGGGGGTCTGTGTGCATATAGGCTTTTGCTCACACCAAAGCTTCTCTTACCATGCAAGTCAAAAGGCATGGAAAAGCAGCTGGGTGTAGATTGATGCAACTTACAAGGAGATCAGTACACAGGGAGCCTTGACGGGGCCTGCAGCTTATGCATGTATTTGCAAATGCGTGCAACTAACCCCCTGTTTTTAACGCACTGTTAGACAGGTGAATTTGGTTGGTTGCTGATTGGTTGGTAAGCTGAACTTGAAAACTCTGTGTGTTTTTTGACATGCGTTTGCCCCTTCTGGCTTCCGCACCACGATGTAATACAATACATATAATCATGCGTTGCATGAATCTGTGTATTGTTGCTGCTGCCCACTATTCAGATGACCGCCCCCCTGGCGAGCGCCGGCCATCTGAATAACAGCAGCCGGTTGGCTTTGGAAGTCCCTATCAGAGCCAGCGGCTCTGATAGGCTTTCCGATTACAGCCCTCAGGCTTCCAAATAGTTATCCAGGGGACGCACGGGGGGGGGGGGGGGGGGGGGTGTGTGTCGGGTGGTGTTCCTTGGATAAGGATAAGATTGACAGGCGTCTCAGCCAATCAGGTTCACCGGTTCTGGTTACCGGTAACCTGATTGGCTGAAGCGTCATCGAGGGCGGGAGAAGACATCGAGGGACAGTGGAAGGCATTTTACAGGGCAAAGTGGCAACAATTAAAGGGCAAAGTGTCAACAATTAAAGGGCACAGTGGTGACAATTGATGTTGGCACAGTGGTAACAATTGATAGCATGGCACAGTGGCTGTGTTTGATGGCACAGTGGTGACAATTGATGGGCACAGTGGTGAAAATTGATGGCACAGTGGTTGCGTTTGATGGCACAGTGGCTGCGTTTGGCATGGCACAGTGGCGACAATTGAGGGCACAGTGGCGACAATTGATGGCACAGTGGTTAGGTTTGATGGCATGGCACAGTGGTGACAAATGATGGGCACAGTGGTGATAAATGATGGCACAGTGGCTACATTTGAAGGCATGGCACAGTGGCGACAATTGATGGCACAGTGGTGACAATTGATGGCATGGCACAGTGGCGACAATTGATGGCATGGCAAAGTGGCTGCATTTGATGGGCACAGTGGCTGCATTTGATGGGCACAGTGGCTGCATTTGATGGGCACAGTGTGGCTGCAATTGTTTGTTTTTTTGGTTTGTTTGCGCCCCCCCCCCCCCCAAAAAAAATGTTGAGCACCAGCCGCCACTGCCAATAATATTACACTGTAACAGAAGCATTGGAGGAAGAGAAAGACACTGCTATCCATATTGAGAAGTGAGTGACACAAAGGTCAATATGCATATGAAGTCAATGATTTACTCCAAGTTACATGTTGCCTGATCAGCTACATATATCACGTTTTGTAGGCAAGATTACCTGGCCTCACTCTTGCCACTCGAGTCTCACCAGGCTATAGTATGTATGGATACATTAGGTAAAATATTTGTTATTTTCCTGGATTAGATGACTTTTCAAAATTGAACAAGATTGGAGCATCACTACACAAGTATCTATATGCCACAGAGGAGCACAGACCTGCATGAAATGCCATACAACACTTTATTCATGTAAGATTATCAGAATGCCACTAATAAAAAAGGTTGGGGTGGCAAGAGTCGCTTTTCATACATAAAAGCCTCCGTGCTAAGCATTTTCATAGTTCGGATCAGTAAAATACAGCTTATTAAAGCCAGTGAAATATTTTTCTTTTTTTTCCCATGAAGATCCCCTGTTTACTGGCAATTCGACCTGCATATTTACTGTCTCTTTACTAACAATGACATTACTGTTATCCATACAACAACCAACTGGGGTAATACATTTTCATATTGTCCTTTGCAATTTTTATTGAGGCCTATAACTTTTCAGGCTGGGTTCACACTTATCAGAATTGGATGCAGATTTCCCTGCATCCGAATCACATGACAGGAGAGTGTGCCCAGCTCTCTATGGAGCCGTTTCACACACCTCTGGGACAGCCACAGTCTGCACTTGGAAAGGGTCCTGTGTGTCTTTGGTTCCGATTCAGGTGCAATTTCAGTCAAAAATTCAGACCTAATTTGCACCTGAATCGGTGAACAGGGATGCACCGGACCGCCTGCTGTGAGCCGTGGAAGCACAAATGTGAACCCGGAATGAATGTTTAATAATTCCATTTACGTTTACAATATTTGCATTACTCTACTAACATTTGTATTATTTGCATTGGATATTGCTTACATTTTTTAGGTAAGTAATGCATTTATATTGGTGCATATTAAAGTATGGGTATATGTATATGTACATATTTAACGCTGTTGTTAGAGACCTACCATGTCAAATTTAATTGTATTGGATACAATGATAAATCATCTAAAGCTAAAACTGGCCTAAGAATGTGTTTTTTCCTTCAGCCAGCATGCTTAGGAAACTAACAGATTCCTCCATCCACACAAATGAGGTGAAGGAGAAATCCTCCCATCGGGACATTGTACTCTGAATGCTGCAGCCACTGATTGAGTACAAACTTCCAGCATGTCCCTTCAACAGAAGTTGTTCAAACAAAGTAGATGGAGGAATCTCTGCCACCAGGACTTTGTATTCTGGCAACGGCACCCAATGTTGTCAGAATACACTGACCAGCAGCTGCTGTAGCTGACTGCAGCCGTGGATCGAGGAAACACATCCATTTTGACAAAAGTCGATCATATGATAAAAACAAATTTCCTAACCAACCTTGGATAATACCCTTGCTATAGTTGTATGCTATTTCTGTACCTCCTAAAGCCTGACTGGAAAACGTCTAGAACGTTACTAAGAGAAGCCCAGTGTTACTGCTTACTTTCACCGTCATAGAGCTCTTTCTCCGATTTAAACCACCTTGTATGTGTTTTCTCAACTCCTGATGCAGTAGCTCTGAGATCAGTTGGAGAGGCCACTCTTGTTATGGTGAAGGTGAACAGTAACATCTAGGTGTCTCTTAGCAGCATCCTTAGGAATGTTATAGAAGTTTTCCAGTCATGCTTCATGAGGTACGTAAATGGCCTACACTTAAAGGAGGGGAATTATTCCACTTGGGTCAAAGCCTGTTTTTATATACAAGTGCCCCTTATTTGCATAAGCAATTGTTTTGATGAAAGTGGACTAACCCTTTTAAAGGAACAATTGAAATTAGTTGCAGTGGTGATCCAACGTTTTATATCTAATTTTGTTGTTTTATCATGGACTTAAATCTATGTAGTTATTATATAAAAAGTTAGAAGTATTATATTGCCCAAGGCAAAAAATCTGATGTTACACTCGACCTGCAAAAGAATAATAAATGGCCAACATTGCTATTCGATTAGCCTCTATAAGACCTGCACTAGATTTTAAATATGCTTTTATCATTTTTTTCAAATACAAATGATTACCCTTGTATTTTTGAATAAATAACATGCTAAACTCAAATACTGGAAGACCTTTTAGGCTAAAATGTTTATTAAAGTAGAACTTTAAAATTTTAATGCAATTTCAAAAGTTGTTCTCAATATTTTTAAATCTGCAGCTTTCAAGAAAAGAATGCCTGGCCAACCTTATCCAGCAACTTCCTGTTGAGTGGCGTCACTAGGGGGGGGGGGGGAGACTGCACCCAGGTGTCACCCGCCAGAGGGGTGATGCCAGGGGCGGACTGACCATTTGGGAAATCGGGGTCAGTAAGGGACCCCATAAGAGGCTCCACACATGTCATACAGCAGCATATTTAGGTCTGTCTAAATAATGTGTCCATCTGAAACCCAGACACATTAGTCAGACAGGAATGTGGTTTCGGAGCAGGGCCTGGCAGGAGGGTGAGGAAAGCCCAGGATGGGCAGATCATTGTGGCAGGCTAGGGTGGGAGAGCCACACCGATGCACTAGACTGCTCAGTAGGCTACAGTGCAGTACAGTACTACCCTAAAGTAGCGGCTGTGCAGGCCAAGAAAGCAAAGTTCTGATTTAGTCCAGATGCTAACAAAATGCTTGTGTATTTGTTCCTGTTTATTTTTGTGTTATTTAATTATTTATAATTTCAGTAAAGTTTAACAATAAAATAAGCATAGTTCTTTAAAAGTTTCAACTTTGAGTTCTATTATTTTCATACAATATTGTTTTTCAAATTTGCTAGTTGCTTAACCACTTCACCCCCGGAAGAATTTACCCCCTTCCTGACCAGAGCACTTTTTGCACGATTCGGCACTGCGTGCGATGTTGCATCCAAACAAAATTTACGTACTTTTTTCCCCACAAATAGAGCTTTCGTTTGGTGATATATGATCACCTCTGCGGTTTTTATTTTTTGTGCTATAAACAAAAGAAGAGGGACAATTTTGAAAAAAACACAATATTTTTTAACTTTTTGATTTAATAAATATATTTTTTTTTTATAATGGGCCAATATATATTCTTCTACATATTTTTGGTAAAAAAAAAATTGCAATAAGCGTATATTGATTGGTTTGAGAAAAAGCTATATCGTCTACAAAATAGGGTATAGTTTTATTGCATTTACATTTTTTTTTTTTTTTTTACTAGTAATGGCGGCCATCTGCAATTTTTATTGTGACCGTGACATTGCGACGGACATATCAGACACTTTGAAACATTTTTTGGACCATTCACATTTATACAGCGATTAGTGCTATAAAACTGCACTGATTACTGTGTAAATGTGACTGGCAGGGAAGGGGTTAACACTAGGGGCGCTGAAGGGGTTAAATATGTTCCCTAGGGAGTGATTCTAACTGTAGGGGGAGGGGACTTACAAGGGGAGGAGAGCGATCTGTGTTCCTCTGTACTGAGAACAGACATTGGTCTCCTCACCTCTGACAGGACATGGATCTGTATGTTTACACACACAGATCCACGGTCCTGCCATGATCGCAGGCAATCGCGGGTGCCCGGCGGACATCGTGGCCGCCGAGCACGCGCACCAGGTCACGAGCGATGCCGCGCGCCCCCTAGACAGCCGGGAAGCCCAGGACATTATATGACGTCCACCCAGGATGGAAGATCCCATCTGTGGACGTCATATGAATATGGGCGGGTAGGGAAGTGGTTAAAGTGGATGTACACCCTGTACAACCACTTTTATCTACAGGTAAGCCTAGATTAGGGCTTACCTGTAAGTGCTGGAAATATCTCCTAAAACTCTACGGTTTAGGAGATATTTACAATAGAGACATGCACCGATGTCTACGCATGCACCGTAGACAACAGCACAGGCGCACTTTAGAAACGGAGATCATGCAGCTTCTAAAGGAGGTCATGCCGTGACTGCCAGCTCCCATGCGCGTCACACGACTATGGCCAGTCACAGGGAATTAATTGTGAAACATTGTCTTCCATTCACCTACTCTGTCCATTGTAGCTTAGCAGTGTTTTCCAACATCTAAGATCCCAGAGCCGTATGCCCCGTACACACGGAATTTCACACGGAATTTCAGTCGAGATAAACTCCGACGGATTTTTTAGACGGAATTCCGTTCAAGCTGTCTTGCATACACTCTGTCACACCAAATTCCGACCATCCAAAACGCGGTGATGTACAACACTACGACGAGCTGGGAAAAATGAAGTTCAATGCTTCCGAGCATGCGTCGACTTGATTCTGAGCATGCATGTTTTTTTCTCCGTCGGAATTCCATACAGACGAACGGAATTTCCGATAGAAATGCTTTCATCGAGAAAAAAAAAAAAAGAGAACATGTTCTCTTTCTAAGTCCGTCAGAATTTCCGATGGAAAATGGGGCACACATACAGTCTGAATATCCGATGAAAAAATTCCATCTGACTTTTTCCATCGGAAATTCCGATCGTGTGTACAAGGTATTAGTGTAAACTCTATGCCATTCCACCCCATAGCAAGCATGTACTAAAACAGGTGGCCTAGTAAAAAGTTTTAAATTCTTCTTAAAACCCTCTTTTTTGCATAACTATAAACATCTGTCATGTAAGTTTTTAATGGAGAAGACACTATGGGCTTTTTTACAGCCTAAGGAAAAATGTGTATAGGATGCAGGGTTAATTTCAGTGCTGGCCGGATGACCAGAATCTCTAAGGGCAATAAATCTACATTACTTAGACAGTTAAACAAATTCTCCTTACAGCACAGCTTGAGGGAGGATCTGTGACTAACAATGATTCTGAAGTTTCCTCCTGTAACTCTGACTCAGTCTTCTTGATTGGAAATGGCACTGGGGGTACATGGCCAGTGTCAACAGGAATCTCTGCAATTCTTAAAATGTATCTGAACCCAAGAACAAAAATGTATTGTATTGCAACTTACAGGTCTTTTGATGTGGTGACTGTGATCCTGTCATTAAAGCATTTGTTACCCCAAAACTTAATGTCCCTGACATGTGCCTGCTGTACCGTGTACTTGTATGAGAAAGTATCGTGTCCTCTTTGTATTGCTTCCTTTGTGGGAAATCCCTGGTGTTCTTGCCAGTCCCTCTGCTTTCCTATTAAAAACTGGCCACACTAAGCAGGAAAACACATCGGCCCGGATTCACAAAGACTTACGCCGACGTATCTAATGATACGCCGCGTAAGTCCACGGATGCGCCGTCGTATCTATGTGCTTGATTCTGCAAAGGAGATACGCCTGAATTTCGGCACCATCCGACCAACGTAAGTCTCCTGTGCCGTCGTATCTTGGGCTTATATTTACGCTGGCCGCTAGGGGCGCTTTCATTGATTTACGCGTCGAATATGTAAATGACCTAGATACGCGGATTCACGAACGTACTTGCGTAGTAAGCTACGCCGTTTACGTAAGGCGTACGTCCGGCGTAAAGTTAAACCACCAAATAGTTGGTCTAAGTCATGTTAGGGTATGGACGTCGGAACTGCCGTCGGATTTTACGTTGTTTACATAAGTCGTACGTGAATGGGGCTGGGCGTAGGTTACGTTCACGTCGTAGGTATTGAGCTGGCGTATCTTAGGGAGTAAATTCGACGTGATTCTGAGCACGCACGCGCATGCGCCGTTCGTTCGGCCATTCATTTACATGGGGTCATGATTCATTTTAATCCAACACGCCCACTACCTGCCTACTTTGAATTAGACGGGCTTATGCCGGCCCATTTGCGCTACGCCGCCGTAACTTACGGAGCAAGTGCTTTGTGAATACTGGCCTTGCCTCTCTATGTTACGTCTGCGTAGCGCATATGAGATGCGCTACGCCGGCCAAAAGATGCGCCCTCTACGTGAATCCAGCTAATTGTGGTAATTTCTCTAGCTTTGCTGGCTGGGAACTCAGCTTGCTCTCCTCCAATGATCAGACCCGTCCTGACATGCCCCTGTTGCACAGCCACCATTTACTGTGCAGCTTGGTGTACTGCTGCCTCTCCTCCCCACAGCTCTTATCCAGCTGAAAACAGAGGGTATGTGATCACTTATAAAAAAAGGGGGAAAAGGTATTTACTGTATAAAGTTTGTTTATCTATACAAAAATGTTTTGTCTTTCATTTCTATTTGAAACTGAAAGGGTTGTTTTAAAAGGTGATCGTTTATAATCACTTTAATTAACTTGTTGTCCTAGGGTGACCACTGTATAGAGCAGCATTGTCATCATAGGAAAGGGAGTGTATTAGCACTACACACCACCTCCCTCTCTTCTATATAGCAGGGGGAGGTATTTTGTAATACAAGATGATAGCAGAGAATGCTAACTGATAAGATTTATGGATGGATGAACAGGTTTTTTTTTTTTTCCACCAGTTGACCAGATATAGTAAAATGCTTTCAAACGTATACTTTAAGACCAAAAGGGAGCAAATAAAATAAATATCTTGATAGAGTTTACATACGCATTCTTGATACACTACTGGATTTGTGTTATCTTCAAATGCAAACTATATATTATTTACTTACATGTATTTATTTTTAACCTCACTTAGGATCAGTAGAGACTGAGCTAAACCTTCCAATCAAGGTTCCATTTTCCAATCTATTTGCTTTTTTCCATCTTAGCAATGGGATATCAATTAACCAACCTTTCAACAAAATGAAATTTTCACTGTATTTATAGTCCATCAATTATAAAGACAAGAAAACCAATGTGAATTTGATATTCTAGATTACAACTGCCAATATAGCAAGCAAAAAGGAAATATGGTACCTACTGTATATTACAAAAATTGGCCATTAGGATTGCTTAAACTTCCTGCTCTGTTTGTTCAGAAATGGGAAGATAGTCATAACTATCATAAAATGAAACGGTTCCTGCAATAAAAATTCACCAAGAACAGTAACAGAAAAACAAAACAGTTATAAAGTGTATAGAACTGTGGGAACAATTGTAACACATTTAGAGCAAAATAGTGTTATGCTGTATTACCTAAAAACTGGAAATCCCCTGCTCTTATGGACCTTCTTGTAGTAAAATACAGCAGTAGGTTCCCCTTCACAATTTCCTATGGCTCAGAGCTGCAGTTATACATATAATTGTAGCACTGGCTTAGTATTGCCACTGTAATATATGCAGAGTATTGCTCTTGGAAACATTACATTGTATTTTCTGGCTAAACTGATAGCAGCCCAGGAGAGACTCTATTGGGTACAGCTGCAGGATTGAAGGCAGATTGGTTACTGCTGTAGCTAAGAAGGAAGCCCAACCGTAACAACAAGAACAAGGAAGGACAGGATTGGATAGCAGCGCCGGAGAGCTGTGATTGGAGGGGAGAGAGGAAGACACAGGAGAAGAGACACAGACTGGCATTGTGGCAGCCAGACAGAGGAAAGTGTCCCATGTGCTTGTCTCCTGAGCACTCGCAGAGCCTGTTATGCTGTCCGTGACTCTCCTAAAGGGAGGTGCAGACTTGAGAGAGGAGTTTGCAGCGGGTTCTGCCCTTTTTCGTCCGATTAACTAGAGACGCATTTCAGTACTGCACCAATCATCATCATCATCCTGTTTGGAGAATTCTGCTCCCTGTGTTGCCCTCATTGCCATCCAGTTGACTGAGACAGCCATCAATCTACCAATTGCTGGAAGGAAAATATATGAAGGGCATCTAATGGTGAGAGATCTTCTGCCATCCTTGTGAGTGGATCTTGCTTAATCCTGCTAGGTCCTATTTACTGCTAATGCAGCTCTATCTGAAGGTGGATCATCACATCTGTTAATCTATGTTATCATGTGACACTTTGCAAACAAACACCTTTTCATTCTGTGGATTAAAAATGTTGCTTCACAAAAGTCTGATTACTCAAACACAGGATTTGAAGGGCCCCAACACTGGCAGACTCTGTGTGTGTGTGTGTGTGTGTGTGTGTGTGTGTGTTTGAATATAATTCCCACTGGCCAGTGGTTAGCTAGAACCCACAAGACTTAGATAGGCTCTTAAAATCAGTACTATCAATTTGGGTAATGGTTTAACATTATTTTTGTATTGTGCAACTGACAATTTAGTTCACCGCTTGCCTAGATTAGTTCAGGCAAGGCCTCTCACTGGTGGTTAAAACACCAATCCTGTTTTAATTTACTGAGCAGTTGTATGGTGTGGTATCAGTGTTGTATTATATATTGCATTTAATATTGGTATTCTGCTAATCAGTTTATCGCTTTTCATGGCTTATTGCTAGTTCTAATAAAGCCTAGCTAAAAGTTTAAATGGTGTATTGGTGTTACTTGGATCCAGATAAAGGGTGAGCCATCACTGGTGTGGGACAGAAGACCTGTATATTACAGCGGCTCTTGCGGAGGTAGCACTACACGTGGGCGCTCATCTGGGATACCTTCTGGTCCCTGTCACAGAGTGATGACTACCTCTACCAGCCAAGTCACCATGATGGACCCTGTCACTGCTGCCAAGTGGTGTAAAGAGTCAAAGGGCAGGTTGGGGCTCTGCGTAATTATGAGTCTCACTGGTGCCACCTGGACTGAGAAACATGTCCAGCAAGTAGTGTCAGCTTTGATACCTGATCAGAAAACATTCATATTGGACCTGAAAGTTGATCAGAAAGCCTTTCGCACCTATGCTTTGCTATAGTGGAAACGAGGGATCCTGACCTGTTTCCAGGGAGTTAGCATACAGTTGCCAGGGAACCTCGAAGCTCAGCTTATAGTATGCTGGATGGTCACCCTGAAAATGCTAGCTCAACAACATCAGGACCAGGAGTGACAGCTACTACTTCCACCCCAACTACAACCCTCCTGCTAAATTATTTACCGATATGGGAAAACGTTGGCGCAAAACTCAGCCGTGTCTGCCAATTATGGATATAGAAAGATGCAGTTTGATTCCGGGAAGGTCTCTGTGCCATCTGGGGAAGAGGACTTTGAAACCTGGATAGATCAGGCAGTGCAGGCTGTGAAAGAATGGGAAGTCGCTGACACAGTAAAAAAGACAAAGGTTAATTGGGAGCCTAAGAGCCCCTGTTTCAGATGTAATCAGAAATCTAAGAAGGGACAAGCCGGGCTGCACAGCCACTGAGTGTCCAGAAGCTTTACAAGAGATTTTTGGAGGGGTGGAGGACTGTGCTGAGCTAATTTATATGTATTTGCACACCTATCAAAATTAAGGAGGAGAGTTATCCACTTATGTCCATCGGCTGGATAAAATCCTTTATCAGGTCATTCTAAATGGAGGCATGGAGCTGAGTCCTGCAAGCAAAGCTTTGTTGGATCAAATTCTTAAAGGAGCGCTGTTACTGCATCCCATAATGTTGAAATTTCGGACTAGAGACCAGAACAAGCCATTGATTTATTCCAAATTGGTCAAAGCTATCCTAGTAGAAGCAGCTTTAATTAAGGCTAAAAAAACTGCTAGTGCTTCACATATAGCTTTTACTGTAGAAGTAGGAACCTTGGGCATAGTGGAAGTCCAGTCCGAAGTAATGGCTTTGAAAACTCAGATGTCACAGATGATGGAGTTGATGACTTCGCTGTCTGCCAGGATTGCCATACCAGAGGGGGAAAAGATATTGAAACCAACAAGGCCAGAGGCTATCAACCTGACTATCCCAGCCCACCAAAGCCAAGAAGAGAACATCATAAGCCGGCAGGAAATTCCAGAGGGCCCTGGTGAGGGAGCCAGCTGGGTGCCCATCGAAGTCAACTTGCTCCAGTTCCCAAGTCTTAAACAAAGTAAGGCCTAAACCTTTATACCAAGCCTCACCCAAAGCCTCAGTTAGGCTGCCTAAGCTACTCTCAGAGTCGGGTCCCAGATCATGGGAGATCATTGCACACCACACCCAAAACCGTCAGTCCAGATGACAACGCAAACGGGCACAGGCCAAAAGAGGGGATTCAAGCCCAAACAGCTGAGCAAGCTGCACCAAAACAGCCACGCAAGTTCCCTGAAGCTGGTGGGTCCTTCTCTTATAGTGTCAGTTCAGGTGGAAGGTGTATACACAAAAGCCAAAATTTTCCTCTAAAACGAGTTTGTCATGGGATGTGCAGAGAGTGCACAGCATCATATTCGTCTACAAGAGGATAGGCCATTTCCAGAAAGGTCTCGACGAATCCCATTAGCTGATTTAGATGACCTTAGAGATCATATTGCGGAGTTAAAGAGGACGAGAATTATTCGGAATTCCCAAAGTTCCTATGCGACTCCAATTGTGAGGGGAAAAAATAGGTCATTAAGGCTGTGTATCGATTATTGCACTCTCAATAAAAGTACCATCCAAGACCAGTATACCACTCTACGAATATAAAATGCCCAGCAATGCCTTTCAGAAGCCAAATGGTTCAGCGTTTTGGACCTGAGAAGTGAGTACGATCAGATCCCCATGCATCCAGATGACGGGAGAAAACCGCTTTCATTTGCCCAGTGGGGTTCCTTGAGTTTGAACGGATGCCACAGGTTCTGTCTGGAGCCCCTGCTACATTCCAACGCTTGATTGCTGACATGAACTAAATTGAAGCTACCTAGATGACATAATTGTCTTTAGATGGACTTTGAAAGAACATGAGGCGTGTCTAGAGAAGGTTCTAAAGCGACTCTATGAAAAGGGGTTAAAGCTGTCCCTTGAGAAGTGCCAGTTCTACTAGTCATCAGTCACCTAGCTGGGGCATGTTGTCTCAGCGGAGGGAGTTGCCACTGATCACAAGATGTTGGAAGCCGTTACCACTTGGCCCAGGCCCAGAAATGTGCAAGAGCTGAGATCTTTTCTTGGGTTCTGCTCCTACTATAGGACATTCGTGGAGGGATTTGCCAAAATAGCCAGACCTCTCACTGAACTTTTGCGGGCATAAGAAGATGAAGGAGAGCAAGAGGTTGCAGAAATAGTCCAGTAAACTAGAGGAGCGAGAAAGTCTTGGGAGTCCATAGAGAGAGTGGTCTGATCAATGCAAACAAGCTTTCCTTCAATTGAAACAGAGCTTGACCAATGCACCAGTTTTAGCCTACGCTAACAACCGCAAGCCCTATGAGCTCAATGTTGATGCCAGCAGAGAAGGACTAGATGGTGTGTTGTAAGAACATGATGGATGTCTGAGACCTGTTGCTTATGTGTGCTGAAGCCTTACTCTATCTGAGAGAAATTACCCTACCCACAAGTTGGAATTGGCGTTGAAATATACTGTTGTGAAGCTGAAAGAATACCTGTATGGTGCAGAATTAGAAGTCAAAATGGATAACAACCCGCTCACATATGCCTCTACCACAGCCAAACTGGATTCCAGGGGACATTGATGGTTGTTATCACTTTCTTGTTTCCGTTTTAGCTTGAAGTATTGACCTGGAGTTGGAAATAGGGATGCTGATGCTCTGTCAAGGAGACCCTATGGCCCGCTAACTCATAAGGAAGCGACAGGGGCAGAAGCCATTGGAGTCACCACTGTTGGGGTCCCAAAGCTCTACTGTCACTTGACCCAAGTGAGGGATGAGGGACTGCCTACCCTTTCCAAGAAAGACTTAAGAAATGATCAAACAGAAGATCCTCTTTGTTCTCTGACTTTGAAAGCCTTTAAGGTTCTCAACGGCATATTTTCTGGTCTACCCAGCTCTTCTCAAATGTAGGACTGCAGACTAGTTATCTTTTTACATTGAGACAAATTTCTTAGGTCAGGAAACCTTTCCTTCTGACTTCAGTCCACACTGGGCATTAAGAAAACTCATTAAACCTAACTTGTTAGTTAATAAATATCAGTAGAAAAGGGTGTAGCCAAGTGCTGGACGAAAGTAGTATGAAGGGAGAGACACTGATTTACTAAAGGTAAATAGTCTGTGCACTGCAGTTGCTCTAGATCTGAGGGAAACATGCAAGGAAAATAAAATAAATACATTTTTGCTTGCACATGATTGAATGATAGAAATCAGCATCCCCTCATTTCAGAGCTTCCCCTAGGATCTGGAGAAACTGCACTGGCAGTGCACTTGAAGTGCACTTCCTAGTGCACAGTATATTTGCCTTTAGTAAAACAACCTCATAGTCTTAATTTGCTTCCCTTCCCTTTTTACCGGGATACTAAAGCCGAGCTGCATTTTTCTCTCCTGGTCAGCATGGGGAGAGCCAAAGGCTAGCAGAGCCATACACCCTTATGCGGTGCGCTGAGAACTTTGGGAAGTGTATTCCGACACTTCTATTTTAACAGATAACATGTCACAAGAATCCCAAGGCTTCAACTTTTTGAAAAATGCATGATATTAATATGCACTATTTTACATTTACCTGACAATAGAAAAATATTTAAACATTAAAATTATTTTATTCTTGACCTTAATATATAAAAGATAAAAAAAATACATTTACATTTTGTGACTTAAAATCTTTACAGTATATGCTACACAGCATTATCAGATAACTGTTAAATTTAACTAGTTGTATAGTTTTGCTTTACTAATGGATACATTTCCACTGTTTAAAAATAGCACAAAGTTAACAGAAGAAATAATACTTATGCCACATACACACGATCTGTCAAACCGATGAGAACGGTCTGATGGACCGTTTTCATCAGGCCAAACCGATCGTGTGTGGGCCCCATCGGTTATTTATCCATAGGTTAAAAAAAAGCAATCTTGTTTTAAATTTAACCGATGGATACCTAACCGATAGAACAAAACCGATCGTTTGTAGGCACGTCCATCGGTTAAAAATCCACGCATGCTCAGAATCAAGTCGACGCATGCTTGGAAGCATTGAACTTCTTTTTTTTTCAGCCCGTCGTTGTGTTTTACGTCACTGCGTTCTGACACGATCGTTTTTTTAACCGATGGTCAATCAGACTGTTCTCATCGGTTTGACCGATCGTGTGTACGTGGCATTAGACAACAAAACCACTAGATATATATTTCTCTTCTCTGAGCTGTGCTATTTTACAAGAGTTCACTGTGCTCATGTGTCTGTGTAATCCTTTAAAATAATTATATCCTTGGCACTGTAATTAAATACAGGTTGATTAGAATACACTATTTAATGCATAGGATCTACAATCTTAAGCATGAATCACAGTCTTCGCCAACTTCTGACACTTATCTTTTGCCAGCTCTATAACACTGATACTCCATGTTTCTTACAACTTCAACCGAGACACGGGTTTGTCACTAGCTGCGAATGCCAAAATACAAATACTTAACATGAAAAAAATACTGAAGTGAGCCAAGAAAATGGGCTGTTGCAAAGCAGGTGTATTAGAAACCTGGTAAGATTACTTTAGATGTCAGAAAGTATGCAGGGTAACATGAGCAGATAGCTTGCAGGTGCTTAAGAGCAAAATAAAGTTGTAAAGTGGGAAATTGCAAATCTCTGAAAAAATATAAAAAAAAGTCTAACTCCCTCATACACGAGGGAAAAAAAGGTTAAGTCAAAAATAAGAATCTATAGCAATGTACCCCAAAAATAGGTGATTGAAATAATAAAACAATAAACAACAATAAAATAAAAACTTGATTATAGTAGAGTTCAAAGACAAGTAGCCATACTGCCCCTTCAGATCTATATATTATGCACTTTGTGCAGTACATTGTGGTGCAGTAGAATGCACATGCATTACTTTATGTTCTATTGACACTGGTCACCATACAAATAGAAATGTTGAATCTCCCCAGTAGGAACGCAGAAAGCAATAAACACTTGACAGCAATTCTAACTGTTCCTTACTCGCCTTGTGTGAAATTTGGAATGACCGAACCAGAAATCCCATTGAAACCAATTGGAGCCCAAACCAAACTCTAAAAAGTGTGTATTACAGGATAGTAAATGATGCAAAATTATGTAGAATGATTTGTAAAGTTGCTGTCGGTCTTTCTTGATGTAATGGGGAGAGAAAGACCGCCGCTCCAGGTGAGTGCAATAAGCAATCAATGTCCTCCTCAGAAGCCGTGGGTGCTGCCAATGCACAAGGCAAAAATCAGGAGAAAAGATATATGGACAGCCGCACACCAAAAATAACCAAAAAGGTAGCCTTTATTGGTGCAAAAGGATAAAAGCACTACAAAACACAGCAAGCAGTGGGTCTAGCGCTTAGTCATAGCTAAAAAAGTTTTTTTAGCTATGACTAAGCGCTAGACCTCTGTGGAAAACGCGTCAGCTATATACATCCCACTGCTTGCTGTGTTTTGTAGTGCTTTTATCATTTTGCACCAATAAAGGCTACCTTTTAGGGTTTTTTTGGTGTGCGGCTGTCCATATATCTTTTCTCCTGATTTTTTCTTGATGAGATGATGGGGCTGAAAAAATGAAAAAACTGTGACTCCGTCTGGGCAAATCAGAAAAATCAGCAGGAACTACTAGGAGCCCAGGAACCCCTTATATGTAAACCTCTTGGAAAAAAGTATTCCCATGGGTTTTGGAGTGAAGTGACAGCGTTGGCAAGCTAAAAGCAATGTAAGTGTAAGAAGAAGCACAAGTCACTTATTCCAAAAATTGTATCAAAGATAGGACGATATTTACTATCTTACAGTTTGGGCCTGGCAGGTGGCAGGAGCTTTGGGGTGGCAAAGTAAGTAGAACAATTAGCGTAGGTGCAAATGTAGATTGAGCCGCCTCAAAATTCCAGAAATTGTATAAGGGATAGCACTATATTGCTCAGAGTTTGGACCTGGTAGTTGGCAGGAGTCTTGGGGTGGCAAGGTAACTAAAACAGTAGGCATGGGTGCACGTTTAGAGATATCACTCAGACTTTAGCTTGGCAGAAAGTGAGAGGAAATCTCTTCAAAGTAAGGGGAATTCCTCTCCTAGACATTTTTTGTTGCCGAAACAAGTGTCCCAATTGGAATATTTCCCCTCTGCTTCTGTTCTGGTGACAACTTGAAATTTAGTATTTTGCTTTGCTTTTCCTTCCTGGTGGTAGTGGTCACCAGGGCAAATAAAAAGTGTGCATCCCCTAGCAGCAGTCGAAAAGTGCCTTCTTGTGAGATCTGGGGTCCTTAGTGTTCCCCAAATCTTTCTGGAAGGATGGTGATGCAGGCATAAGCTGAGAGTAAGGTAAGTATATTTTCTACTTCTTTTTTCTACAGATGTGTTATATTTACAGCTATCATGGGGCAATAGAAAATGAGGGAAGGGAGTTTCTTCCAAAAACTGCATATTAGTAAAACTATGAGATCTATAGGACTCAAAATTAACAAATAGCTCTTTATATTTAAATACTTGTAACGACAAATAGCTGAATGTAATTTTCGTTTTCACTCTAATTTCAGTAATTAAAACAAACATCAAATGATGCAAAAAAATATGTTTTATTGGCTTGGACTCCAGCTGGCTAAAACGCGGGTCATATCAAATCAATTGATGGGAGGTGACACCTGACAAAATAATAGAGCCTGCTTATGTGGCCCAAAATTTCCAGCAAACGCACAAATCCTCCTAGATCTATTGCAGATGTATCAAGCCTGCTGGAAGTAATGGTGCAAGCCAAGAGGCTAGTCTCCTATCGACTCCAAGCTCTGGATAATACCAATGGGAAATTATATACACAAAGGATGCACTGGGGTGACAAATGAAGATAGAGATTTGTCCTATTGAAGATCCTAGGAGTTTGACAAAGCTAGCACACTGCTACCAAACAACTAGCTTTATCTGATTACATTCTAACATTTGATGACTATCTCCAGCAACCAACACAAAGGCAAGCATTCTCCCTTGACAGCACAAGTTGTTTTCTAGGTATACACCAATAGAACTGAGAGCACTAATTAATTCACTTGATTAAACATGTAAAGCATATGATACAGAGAGAGAGAAAAAAAAGAGACTGAAATAAACCTGTGTTTACAAAAAAGTGCACAAAGTAAACTTTAAAATTGTGAAGGATTGAAAAAGATCTGTCTGGTTGGCTAATTTCAGTGAGACTGTTTCTATAAAACCAAACAGATAAGGTGTACACTGTTGCTAAGTGTCCAGTTAAATCCATGTAAGCAGCCTCTTTTCAGTTTGCATAGCCAGCTGTCAGAAGCTGATAACAGCTTTCCTGAATTGACTTGTTTGGAGGCATCAGTGTTTCAACACCCAAGTTATGTTGATCAATGCTAATAGATGGGAAAGGTCATCTTACTGTGAAAGTTTTAAAAATGTATGTGTATATAATTTATATACTTTTACCCTTTCTCTTGTTTTATACTCCAGAAGCCTCCTGTAAATCACATATAACAAGAAATTAATAGAGTGATAGGCCCACAAATATTAATTCTAGTGGATATATCTAACTATATCAAATACTTTGAGGTTGATTTACTAAATCATTTGAGAATGTTCAAACAATAAATTGTTTAAAGATTCTCTTCAATTACACAGACTGCTCCTGTGTTTATTTGCACATGACTGAAGAATTGAAGTGAAAAATGTTCAGACCTTCTCAAACTCTTATGGATCAGCCCGCGATTTGACAGCACTCATGTGTGAATGACAAAAACGCGGAACTCGCTTTCGAGATGCCATTCATTTGAATGACACCTCAAATCGCGGTGTGGGTCTGCTGCGATAAAACGTGCTGCAGTCACGGCAACCCACATCGCGGAAAGCATGTCGCCCAAAATTAGTTCAGGAGCTACTTTTGGGCGACATGCGTCCCATGTTGTGGGTTGCCGCTATTGCAGCATGGTTTATCGTTCAACAATCACGACAGATGACTGCGATTTGAGGTGTCATTCAAATGAATGGCATCTTGAATGCGAGTCACGCGTTTTGTCATTCACACCTCAGCGCAAAACTGCCTGCGATTCAAAACGCTGTAGTGTGAATGCAGCCTTATTGTTGTCATGAAAAACATGGCCTTAGAGCAGGGATATGCAATTAGCGGACCTCCAGCTGTTGCAGAACTACAAGTCCCATGAGGCATAGCAAGACTCTGACAGCCACAAGCATGACACCCAGAGGCAGAGGTATGATGGGACTTTTATAACAGCTGGAGGTCCGCTAATTGCATATCCCTGCCTTAGAGTGTATCTCCAGCAAAACATTTTTTTTTTGTTCTTGATAGAATACAGAAGGACTTGACAATCTGCCATTTCTTGCTGCTACTTGTGACCCCAGTTGGGGAGATTTAAGATGGCCATAGAGGAATCAAAATGTGCCCAGTTGAGCAGGGACTATGGCCATTCTCAATCGAGAGCAGCCCATCTGAGGACCAACAACTCTCGGACGGGAATGTTTAAAAATGTTTGCTTGATCAGCGCTCAAGCTAATCAGCTGGAGCTTTAATTAGTGAATTCTGGTGGCGGGGGAGTCCCGCTGTGGGAAAGATTCCTTCATCCACCTCAAAATGTATGGATGGGGAATAGGCTATGACCTATTGGTGGTGAGCTATGGCCTGGTGACAACATGTCACAGTAAAAGAGGTGAGGAGAAATTTCCAAGAGGGAAACAATAATAATACTAACATACGGTACATTTTTTTTAATAGAGTAGTTAAGGTTAGAAACCCTGTTTGATTTTTATTGCTGTCTGTGTTAGAAATGTTCTCTCTTTTTTTGTATGGGTGGCAACGTTGTCATAAGGGCATGAAGAAAGGAAAAAATAACCCCACCAAGACCAGAACCCAGACTGCAAGAAAAAAAACTAGACAGGTCCTGACCGTTCCCTAATCAATCCAAAAAAAAAGAAAAAAAGGTTTTGCGTTACACTTTAATATTAAACATAGAAAAAGAACAATGTACACTGATAGAACTTCTGTTTTTAGCATTGTCCAAGTTCATAGTACAGTGACGGATACTGAAGCACAAAGAGTAAAACTTCCCTGGTGTATCCGAAGAATAAAAAAATAAAAAAGAACCAGGAAGCATTGGCAGATTTTATCAGCCAAAGGCCTCGTACACACGATGAGAAACTCAACAGAATCCATCAAGAAACTTGGTGGCAGAGCTTTTTTGCAGAGGAAAACGGTCGTGTGTACGTTTTTCATCGAGAAAACTGACAAAGAACTCGACGAGAAAAAAAGAGAACAAGTTCTCTTTTTCCTCGACGGGAGTCTCAATTTCCTCATCGTGTTCCTCGTTGGGCTGGACGAGAAACACAAGCGTGTGTATGCTAAGAAACCCTCGCATGCTCAGAATAAAGTATGAGACGGGAGTAAAAGTAGCGTTTGTAATGGAGATAACACATTTTTCACGCTGTAACAGACTGAAAAGTGCAAATCGTCTCTTACCAAACTTTTACTTGACACGTAGTAACATGAGATTAGCAAAAGCAGCCCCAAGGGTTGTGCCAGTGGAATCGAACTTCCCCTGCCATTGTATGTGTTGTACGTCACCGCGTTTGAGAACGAGGAGATTTTGTCTCGACAGTGTGTACGCAAGGCAAGCTTGTCAAGTTCATCGACAAACCAAACAAGGAACTCGTTGAGGAAAACGATGTGTCTTTTCCGACGAGTTCCTCGGTCGTGTGTACGAGGCCAAAGATTAGGGCAAGGGGGCACTCTTTACATTTGGAGGAAAAGAGATTTAACCTCCACATACAAAAAGGCTTCTTCACAGTAAGAGCTGTGAAAATATGGAATAGACTTCCTCAAGAAATAGTTCTGGTCAGCTCAGCAGATTGTTTTGTATTCCTCTGGATCAACTGTGGATATAGGATTGTGAATATAGAGTTTTTCTATTTCTTTTATCAATTTGTTAAACTAGATAGAGTTGTGTCATTCTTCAACATGAATAACTACCGGTATGTAACTTTGCAAGCTCTAGAAAAAATGTTGTCTCTGTTCTACCTTTAATTATATTTCTTGTATGAGTCTTATAGAAATACTATCACATATCTAAATCAATCAGTAAAATGGAAATGATTTCTACTTACAGTCTTCAAACCTAGAAATGCTCATTGATTGAGCTGTGCGACTCATAGTGGGGCGTGTATTACGAAGCTTTGAATACATATTTATGGCTTGGGCTCTTCTTTCCTCAGCTATTCTCTGCCTCTCCATTTCTTGCCTTATGCTGAGGTCCAGTACCACCGGCTTTCTACTGCGAAGAAACTGAGGCCTTAACTCTTCAGTGCTGTCTGCTGAGAAGATGGCATCTCTGTCTTCATACTCTCCTTCACTGGGCTGGGACCCTGGAACAAACATGGAAGGAAACAAGACCCAAGTCCATTAGAGTAATGCTCACAAAAAATTCATTCATGAAGCGCAATCATGTAACAGTGTATTTGACGAACAGAGACATTGGGGGTTATTTACGAAAGGCAAATCCGCTTTGCACTACAAGTGCAAACTACAAGTGCAAAGTGCACTTGAAAGTGCACTTGAAAGTGCTCTGAAAGTGCACTTGGAAGTGCAGGCGCATTAGATCTGTGGCGGGGCATGCAAGGAAAATAAAAAAAACAGCATTTTAGCTTGCACATGATTGGATGATAAAATCAGCAGAGCTTCTTCTCATTTCAGATCTACCCCTCAGATCTACAGCGACTGCACTTCCAAGTACACTTTCAGTGCACTTGCTGTGCACTTGTAGTGCAAAGTGGATTTGCCTTTCGTAAATAATCCCCATTGAGTTACAGTACAGTTTAATAGATTTTGACTTTTGGTGAACATAATCCAACCCCATTTCTCTAGAAGTCTTCTCTCTAAATTCAGAAAGGTGAACAAGATACAAAAAAATAATAAAATAATAATAATAAAAAAAAAATATATATATATATATATATATATATATATATATATATATATATATATATATATATATATATATATATATATATATTAAGAGGGGGAAGTGTTTCAGAAGAGACATGGGGGGTTATTTACAAAAGGCAAATCCACTTTGCACTACAAGTACAAACTACAAGTACAAAGTGCACTTGAAATTGCACTGAAAGTGCAGTCGCTGTAAATCTGACAGGTAGATATGAAATGAGGGGAAGCTCTGCTGATTTTATTATCCAATCATGTGCAAGCTAAAATACTGTTTTTTATTTTTCTTGCATGTCCCCCTCGGATTTACAGTGAGCTTAAAGAGACACGTACAGGTACGTGATTGTACCAAGCCGTGCCATTCTGCCGACGTATATCGGCGTGAAGGGGTCCTTAAGTGGTTAAATGAGTCCTTAGGGCCTGTGTTGACAGAGGACACAGAAGGACAGAAGAAGGTCAACTGCAGGTAAAATGCATCTGTCAATGGACTTTGCATGATTTTTAAAGCATTTTAAACTGAAAAAAGACCCAAGCCCAAAACCTGTTGACACAAGTCCTTGCTGTAATTTAGCTGTAGTAAGAGCAAAGATACATAGCACTTGTATCATACAAGTGAAAAATAGCGGATCTACTGTATATACTCAAGTATAAGCCGACCCGAATATAAGCCGAGGCACCTAATTTTACCACAAAAAAATGGGAAAACGTATTGACCTGGTCAACAGAGCCCATCTGCAGTCTCACTGTGCTCATCTGCAGCCTCTCTGTGCCCATCTGCAGCCTCTCTGTGCCCATCTGCAGCCTCACTGTGCCCACCAGTCTCATCAGTCCTCAACTGCAGTCGGTGTGTTCTGTCAAAAGTTCCAACTTGTCAGGTTCTCCAACCGGGTGTACTGCGCATGCACGAGCACATCCATGAGCATGTCTTTCTGCTGCACATCAACCCATCAAATACACCAACTCCACTAGCCACTGCACCGTGCCTGCATGGCTTTCGCTTAAAGCCAGATAATCCCCTATCACGCACCACAGCATGACACAGCTGGAGACTCGAGTATACGCCGAGGGGGGCTTTTTCAGCATAACAAAATGTGCTGAAAAAGTTGGCTTATACTCGAGTATATACGGTACTTTGTTTTGCAGGACAGTCTCATGTGGTATCAGAATGTGCAATACATTTAGTAAGAACGGATAGAGATGATCAAAGTGATTTCAGCTAAATTTATTTCACTGCAAAATTACTGATTTTGCCAAAGTACACTATTACTCATTAAGCTGCTTAGGTTTAATGTCATTAAGGGGAGACATCTATGTGTTAGAAGTTGGATCTTACTAGGTAAGGACCAATCTTTGTGCTGGAGGTGTGATGTCATTTCACCAATGACATCACACCTCAAAAGACCAGTCTGTGTGCTGGAGGTGTGATGTCATTTGGAAAAGTCTAATCTGTGTGTTGGAGGTTTGATGTCACCGGGGAAAGTTCAATCTATGTGCTAGAGGTGTGAAGTCACTGGGGAAGGTCATGGAAGAGGCAGAATCCCCCCCTGTTGCAATATGAAACTCTGACTTAGGCATTATCCTAAAAAGGGAAAGTAAAGCTGTGCTGTGAAAACAAAACTCTGGATTTCTATACCAAGGATGTCCCACCCTGCATTGGCAGTAGACTGAGATGCAGCAACAGAAGCCCCTAGAAGGAAAGTACTGCATTGAGAGAAAAATACTGTTTAGACTCGAAACCCTGAAGCCTCGTACACGCGACCCAGAAACTCGACGGGCGAAACACGTCGTTTTGCTCGTCGAGTTCCTTGTTAGGCTGTCGAGGATCTCGGCGAGCCAAATTTCTCCATTTCCGTCGAGGAAAAAGAAGACATGCTCTCTTTTTGGCTCGACGAGATCCTCGACCGTTTCCTCGTCGAAAAGTGTACACACGACCGGTTTCCTCTGCAAAAAAAAAATACCAGCAAGTTTCTTGCTGGTTTTTGCCGAGAAACTCGGTCGTGTGTACGAGGCCTTATCTGAAATCTAATTTTAAAAACTGGTTGTTAGAAAGTGCTGTGTTAAATACTCAAAGAAACTCATGTGAAAAATGTGATGTGATAGTTATGGCAGCATTTCTCATATCAGGTTACCTCAACAGGATTGATTACAGATAGTACTCAGACAAACTCCATGCAAATACACTTGGTGGGAACAGAAAGTAAGACCCCAATACCTCAAGGAAAACATGCTAACTAAGTAACCATCGTGCTGCCTGAGCAAATATTGCTGGGGGATTAATGAGAGACAGTCACTACACATTTTCTGATGAAACCAGTATAGTTTATAACTAACATTAGGACTAAGACCCGGTTCACACTGGGGCGACACGACAGGCGGCTCAGCCGCCTGACGTGTCGCGTCCCATGCAATGCTATGGAACCGTTCTAATAGGAGCGTCGCAAGTCGCTCCGACTTAGAAAAAAGGTTCCTGTAGTATTTCGGGGGCGGCTCGGGGCGATCTGCATTGACTTCTATACAGAAGTCGTTTTGCGAATCGCCTCTGAAGTCGTCCTCAGGGCGACTTGCAGAGTCGCCCCCGAAGTCGTGCCGCCTATGTGTGAACCGACTCTTACAGGTATGTGTATTCCTTCCAAAAAGCATAACCTAAACATTCAACAGTGTAAACAGTCTAAAGTAAACGCTTTCTTTAGAGATGCCTGAGAGAAAGTGCCGGAGACAACAACTTGCTGTTTTCAGCCTGACAACCTTAATTTAAAAGTCTGATTATCTCTAGTTTACTTCCTCCTGTTGACTACATAATTTGGCATTCAGGACCTAATAGCATACTCAAGATGTCTTCTACCCACACCTGGCAATTTAATTGGAGGCTAATGACTCAAACCTCAAACAAAAACCAAAAAAATGAAACAAGTGATCGGTGCCAATTAGGATAGAAAATAGAAACATTTGAGCACTGTGGTTACAAAAACAGCGTTTACACAATAATAGATGCCGTGGAAGGTAATTATTGCACAGAATATCCAATTATGCGTGAAGAGAATATTGTAATCACCCAACGCTCACACACTGAGCAGGTACAATTCGAAATTATCTATTTGTGGAAGTCTCTGTAACGTTCACAGTGAGGAAAGGTTAACAAGATAATATATTAATGACATCTGACCAGTCATCTAATATTTTATGAATATTATCAAGTAAATAAATATTGCAAACATTATTACAGTTAGATAACTTTTGAAGCATGTGCCTTTTTCCTGGTATTTCTGTCCCTTGACTGAAAAGGTGCTTTTTCCAATGCTTCCTGCTTTCAAGGCAAGTCATTTAGGACGTACTTACACTAAAGCCGCGTACACACGATGAGTTTCTCGGCAAAAACCAGCAAGAAACTTGCTGGGAGATATTTTTTTGCAGAGGAAACCGGTCGTGTGTACATTTTCGTCGAGGAAACTGTTGAGAAACTCGACGAGCCAAAAAGAGAGCAAGTTCTCTATTTCCTCGACGGGAATGAAGAAACTTGCCTTGTCGAGTTCCTCGACAGTCTGACAAGGAACTCGACGAGGAAAACTATGTGTTTTGCCCGTCGAGTTCCTCGGTCGTGTGTACGAGGCTTTAGAAAAGCTGCCTTGTATCGTGACCGACAGAGTTGTCCCTCTTCCTGCTATTCATGAGCATGTTAAGGCCATCTGTACCCTTACTACCTGAGTGGGCACAAATAAATAGAATCTTCTCCAGGGGTCGAGTTCCGTGCTTAGGCACTGTCAGTGATCACACAGATGTATATCATGCCAAGTCCGATTGAACCATACCTGAGGCCTCGTACACACAACGAGAATCTCGTCGTAAAAGAAACATCGTTTTCCTCGACGAGTTTCTTGTCAGGCTTGTTGAGAATCTTGTCAAGCTTTCTTTGCGTACACACTGTCAAGACAAAGTCTCGTCGTTCTCAAACGCGGTGATGTACAACACGTACGACGGCACTATAAAGAGGAAGTTCGATTCCACTGGCGCCACCCTTGGGGCTGCTTTGGCTAATCTCATGTTACTGCGTGTTAAATAAAAGTTTGGTGAGAGACGATTCACGCTTTTCAGTCTGTTACAGCGTGAGGAATGTGTTATCTCCATTACAAACGCTACTTTTACCGAAGGCGCGCTCCCGTCTCATACTTTATTCTGAGCATGTGCGGGTTTCTAAGCATACACATGAACGTGTTTCTCGTCGCAAACCAGCCCGATGAGAAACTCGACGAGGAAATTTAGAAATTTAGATTTCCGACGAGAAAAAAGAGAACTTGTTCTCTTTTTTTCTCGTCGAGATCCACAACAGTTTTCTCAACGAAAAACATACACACGACCGTTTTCCTCTGCAAAAAAAGCTCTGCCACCAAGTTTCTTGATGGATTTTGTCAAGGAAAACGTGTGTACGAGGCCTCAGAGTACCTCAAGCGGGCCAAGGCCTTGTATGCTGGAATATGCCAAGCAATCACACTAGTCAAAAAAAAATTTTTGGGGGTCAACACCGCTTGTGCATGGTACAAATATCCTAATGTGTGTACACTCTTGGTTTCTTGGACAATATAGCTGTATGTAAAGAGGTATTTGATATGATGAATAGTAATACACTGAGCTAACTGTAATATAATCTATACTTCTTCAGAAAATCATCAAATGAAATGTTTATAGCTGTCATCGAATCCAATTGTAATGTATGGTTTATATCACATTTTTATCTTGATTTCATTGGTTTCAATGACTTGCTTTTTTTTTTTTTTCGATAGCCTTAAAATAAAATAAATTTTTCTGCATTCTGTCCCAAAGAAACCAAGCAGAACTGTAGTTAAAATGTAAGTCTATACATACTGTACTATAGCAATTAAGCAGAAAAACAGGATATCTCAGAATCCTGCCCCTGTTCTTGAGATATGCACAGAGCCTGAAGTTAAACTGTATACATTGGAGTTGATGTACTAAAACTGGAGAGTGGAATATCTGGTGAAGCTTTGCACAGAAACCAATCAGCTTCCAGTTTTTTTGTCAGTTTTTTTTTGTCAAACCTTAATTTAACAAACTGAAGTTAGAAGCTGATTGGCTACCATGCACAGCTGCGCCAGATTTTGCATTCTTGCAGTCCTTTTCTAGTACCCCTTTGCTAGTAAAGAAAAAAAATATATAGATTAGAGCAGAGCTTTTTTTCTCAGAAAATAGGTGCAGGAACTCAACCACGACCCGTTCAGATTTCACAAACCGTAGAAGGGTCTTAAAGGGGCATTAAATACCAGAATTGCATTACATACAGAGTGCAGAGTTCAGGGGGGGTTACACACAGAGTGCAGAGCTGTCACTTGTAAACACAGAAACTAGACTTCTGTGTTTTCAAGTGATTGTGGTAAGCAGGCACCAAAGGGTCTGAGCCAGAGGTGGTGGAACTGAGTTCCCCCAAGTTCCCCCTGAAAAAAAGCCCTGGATTAGAGTAAAGAATATAAAAAAAAAAAGAGTAAAGAATATAAAAAAGAGTAAAGAAAAAAATATATAGATTAGCAATATGATCAACCAGGATTGGAATAATATTCTAACCAATCAAATCAACCATCTTAATAACCAGGCATTTGGGTGGGCAAATGGACGAGCATTTCTATATGGTTAATAGTCTTCTTGCCTTGTTGGCATCCCCCTGTGTGCATGATGTCAATGGACAAGTGCTTCAGGAGAATGATTACAAAGCAACTGATTCCCTTCTCCAAATACAAGCCAAGAGCTGCCAGTGCTGATCAGCAATGGTGGGTGAATCTTCCAATAGGGACACTAGTTCTGGTGAAAAACATTGATTCCTTCACTTTGAAGGTATTTCCTATTACTTCCTGTTTTAGCTATAAGACAGGAAGTGGAGGGAAATCTCCTCAAGCGGACACAGATGGCAAACATAAAACTGTCAGGGGTTATAACTCTCCCTTACTCTATCCAAAAAAAAGCTCAACTTTTTTAATGCAAGCAGTGTAAGTACCTAAATTTAATCCAGTATCAGCCTTATGCAGTCCCTAGAAAACTGGGCTGGAATGTGAGAAAAATAAGCAGTATGAGGAGCCAATATGCTGATGTGCTGACAAGAGGCATGTGGATATGAGGAGACCAAAAAATGTGTGACAATCTCATCACTGTGTTGCTTTTCCTTTCACTGTCCAGTCACAGGCAAGTCCACAAAGGCCTGGGCTCAGAGGAAGTGGTTTGACTGATGCTGACCATCTGACTGGGGACATCTAGGGGCAGAAAAGGGTACTGCTTGGAAAATCTCTGAAATAAAGTTAAACATTGCAGCATCATTCTGTATGGTTATTTCATATTTAACTGGGTTATTCTCATGTATCTTGTTATTTTTGGATGCAGTTAACCACTTGCCGACCAGCGCACGATGATATACATCGGCACAATGGCACGGCTGTGCAAATGGGTGTACAGGTACATCCCCTTTAAATTGCGGCATAGTGGGCGCACATGCCTGCGGGACCCCCGGCTCGATGTACGCCGGTGTCCTGCGATCGTGTCATGGAGCTGCAGAACAGGGAGATGTCTATTAAACAAGGCATTTCCCTGTTCTGCCTAGTGACATGACAGGGATCTACTGCTCCATGTCATCGGGAGCAGTGATCTCTGTCATGTCATTGGTAGCCCACCCCCCACAGTTAGAATCACTCCCTAGGACACACTTAACTCCTTGATCGCCCCCTAGAGTTTAACCCCTTCCCTGACAGTGTCATTTACACAGTATTCAGTGCATTTTTATAGCACTAATCGCTGTATAAATGACAATGGTCGCAAAATAGTGTCCAAAGTATCCGATGTGTCCACCATAATGTCGCATAAAAATTGCAGAACGCCGCCATTATATGAATTAAAAAAATGCTATAAATCTATCCCCTATTTTGTAGGTGCTATAACTTTTGCTCAAACCAATCAATATACGCTTATTGTGATTATTTACCAAAAATATGTAGAAGAATACATATCGGCCTAAACTGAGGAAATTTTTTTTTTTTAAACTGTATTTAACGGCGTATAACAAGCACCCTAACTTTGAGAGGGAAGTTTCAGGAAAAAAATGTTCCACGGCCCCCTGCGTATAACACGCAGGCACAGTTGAACCTCTATTTTCAGGGTAAAAAAGTGAGTGTTATACGCCAATAAATACAGTTTTTATTGGGGGTATTTAGTATAGCAAGAAGTAAAAAAAATATTGTTTTTTTTTTTATTAAATTGCCGCTCTTTTTTTGTTTATAGCCCAAAAAATAAAAACCGCAGAGGTGATCAAATACCACCAAAAGAAATGGCTATTTGTGGGGAAAAAAGGATGTCAATTTTGTTTGGGTGCAATGTCGCACGACCACGCAATTGTCAGTTAAAGCGACGCAGTCCGGTATCGCAAAAAAGTGCTCTGGTCAGGAAGAGGGTAAATTCTTCCGGGGGTGAAGTGGTTAAAGTACTCGAGTGCAAGTCTGTAAGATTTTACACTCTGAATAGTTAATTATTTAATTCTTTGACAGGGAAATTGACAACAGACCTTATTACAATGTCGATCTAACTCCAAGTTTCACCTCTTCTTTTTATTCCCTTCCTTGCACCCAAGAGGTGCTAAAGAGCCTGAATGAATGATTAGCAGGCTGGTATCTGTTAGGAAATGTAAAAAAATCTATACAAAATAAGATCTATCTATATGTAGTAGGTGGTTTGTCATGCCAATGTTTTTGTAATTCTAGGCCTCTTTTATATGGCCAGTTTTATGTAATTTTTGTTTTTCAATTTTGTATTTTCTAAAATAAATATCCATCTTTTTTTTAATTACTACGCCTCTAAAGTCCATTATCTGCCTTATACACGTGTATATTCATATATATATATGTGTATATTTATTTTTTAATTATAAAAAATAAGAGACATCAGATTTTGTGGACCCAAATGTGAGAATAGGATCATAGGAGCGAATCCTGTGAACTGCCAGCATAATCGATTTTTAATTATTCATTCATCTTTAGTTGCATGGCAAGTTGAGAGCGTGCATATATCAATGTGCATTTTTTATCTGAAATCAGATTATTTCCTAGTGTCTGGTTGGTATCTAAAGTATTTTGGTACCTTTAAAATATGTTATATTGTACAAAAGTGGAGATAAACCACCTTCAATGTACGCAAACCAGTGGTTATTTTCCGATCCACTGAAGCTGTCCCTGTCACACTGAGGATTTAAGGACGCAAGCTGTCAGCCTGTCTCACTAAGCAGTCTTTCATTATGGAAATTAAAGCGCAAGGGTAATTCCCAAATGGTGCTCCCCCTTTCCAGTTGCTAGAACAATTTTATTTTCTTTGTAGCTTGCTTAGGATGTTTTCAGCTTTTATATATAAAGTAAGGAGTTGCTTGGTCACTATGCCATTTGCATTGGCCACTGTGGCAAGGAGCACAATTACCCGAGTAGTCTATCAATAAGAAAAGGGTCATAAGTGTTTCTCAGCAACAATATCAGATAGGATTATATTCAGGTATCTTACAAATGTATATTACTGAAGCATAAATTAGTTCAAGAAAAAAGTGATTGACAGATTCAATGCCCAGCATTATGTTTAAAGAGCTTTCTGAAATATATACATCAGGCAATCAGTGTTTGCCTTTTAAATGTAGAATTACAGAAGTGAAGTGAAGCAGAACAATAAAATGTGGTGCATCAAGTCTGTACATTATATGCCCAGTCTAGCGCCACCTAAACAATATAAGTACATATCTAATTGGTTGGTACAGTCTCCAACAAGCTTGCACTTAAAACAGTATTAAAAGGTATATTTATAACGATAATGATTTTAACTGAATAATGGCCTGGACATTTAATAAATCCATCTCTGGTGTATTTGTTGACACTATAAATAGAACAATGAATTCAGTGAATGCAGACCTCAGCTCGGTAGTTAAACAAGCCTTTAAGCCATAGACAAGTGCTTACTGCCAGCAGACAACTTCCCCTTTTAAGTAAACTGATTAGCGAAATCACAAAGCACCAGAAACCTCCTTTTCCTTCTGTGACTCCAGTGCCACTGTCTTCTTACTAGTACCTTTGTCTCTATCAAGCATGACAAGTGCCAATCAAATGTTCTGTTTCCAGGGTTTTAATGGAGGCATAAAAAAAAAAAAGAAACAAAAAAACAATGTGTAACAATTACAGAAGGAAGATCCGCTATCAGTGTGTGGTCTAGGGAAAAATGTATCCATTCATTCTTCATTTCTAATCTCCACCCCACTGCTTACATCTTTGTATAAAATTTAAGCCTTCTATAGATCCTACAAATCTTAGACAAATTGTGGGTCAGCCAGGATTAGAACAGTTTGTTCACAATGATTTAAAGGACTTTTTTTTTCACTCTTAACTTCTTTTGCCCTTGCCAAATATGGTGTATATGTCGGGGTCTCTCTTGGGACCCCCACAGTCATGGTAATCGCCAGCATCCTGGAACCATGGATTTCTATATGAGTTTGTGTATCAAATCTCTTCTTGTATAGAGAAAGATGAAAGGAGGCACAGCATTTGACTGCATTGCTGGATAAATATGAAAGACCTACCAGCAAAGCAAATAATGAAGGCCCACCAAAGAACCAAAACTGTTCCATAATATAAAAATCTTTTTTCCTGTAAAAGAGCATATTTATAGTTGTTTTGTGACTTTGAGTTCTTAGAATGCAACAAAATGTTAGACTGAAGTTTCTCCACAAGCGTACAGAAAATCTACTTACAAGCAGTGAATGTGGCTTTTACCAAACATTCTCTGGTGGAGAATCAATTGATGTTTTAAAACACATAACCCTGGAAGATTAACCTGAAGGGAATATTTGCTGAAAGTCAGATTCTTTGCTTTATAAATACGCCCCTTAAAGTCACTGTGGCTTCAGTGGCCAGTCCAACTATTTGAGCTTGATGCTATTGCTAATGACAAATCATTTTTAAAACTTAAAAGTTACTGGGTAAGGGGAAAAGTACTAAAAAGTTCAATTCAAAATGAAATTTCAAGAAAAATGTGGCTTTTGAATACAGACACCATCCACTACTACAAGTTATCCACAAAAGATCCTCTTGCTGTGACCATTACCCTTGCGTTAGTTGCTGAGTTGCTATTTATTCCTAGGTGAAGCGGCTTGCAATGCATAAATACGACTGTTGTGAACTAGGGGGTTTTCCCGTATATGGATCTTTGTGTTGGTGTTTTCATAATACAAAGTACAAATGTGGACATTGTCACACCAAACTGGTATAAAAGTAAATTAGTAAAATACATTTCAGGTTCAATAAAACAAAATTTTTCTTCGGAAAGCAGCCACAGCAAAAGTAGACAAACCTGTGCCATGCCAAAAACACGCCTTTCAAGCCTCCCCCGTGTGAAAGCCTGAGTGCTTTTTGTTCTGGAACTTTAAAAAGTTCTGCAAGCAGCATCTTTGGGGCGGTGCGGGAGCGGTGTATACACCGCACCTGCACCGCCCCTGCAATTGTAATCAATGGGTAGCGCTGCCGAAGCACCTGCAAAGGGCTTTGGCAGCAGTGATTTGCTGGCTGTTTTAACCCTTTCCGCTAGCCGGATTAAAATCGCCTCGCTAGCGGATGAAAAGTGCCGCTATTACAGCAGTAAAGCACCGCTAAAAAGGGCTCTTATCCACAGTCGCTAGAGAATGACAATGCTTAAACAGGAAGTGGTTAGAAGTTTGTTGCTTCTGGCTTCATTCTACTGAGAGGCAGTCAGCTCTCCCTGCTAACACCCACCATGACTGTCCTGTGCAATCAGCAGGGAAGGATGAGCCCAGGATACATGGGCCTGGGGAATTATGAGATGGGGTTACAACAAGCCCCCACTAACCTCTTTAGCTGTTTTTATTGTGAACTAATTAATTCCCAAAGCCAATTTCTAACAACATGAAAACTTATGTTAGAAGTCTGGAAGCTTGCCAGAAGAAAGCTTCACTGAGCTCACATCATGAATTTTAAAGATTATTTTCTCCATGATGCTTGCAGCTGCAGAGGTGAACAAGGGCTGTTTTTTTAAGTGCTTTTACTGCTTCTTCTGAATATGTAAACATGTCAGTGTGCATAGACTGGGTACCCTTAAAGTGTATCCAGCCAAAACTTTTGTAGTACTCTTTTTTTATTTTTAGCTGGGGGGGGGGAGAAGTTATGAGCAATGACCCTCCCCAAACAGGATATTGCCCTAAACCTGTAGGTAAATAAGAGAATCAGAACCTTTGCTAAGTGGGAGAGTGGGTTTGAAAAAGTTGGCAGTGCCTCCACTCAGGACAGAACCTCTGTAAGATTATCTTCCTTGGAAATTAGCCAGTAATCTAATCAAAGTAATTGGGAGCAGAGGAACTACTGTAACCAGCATATTACATTTACTACTAGTATATAGATGCATGCCAGTATGAAAATAATACATGCTTTATACAAAATGTTGAGTCTTTAATATGCTATACAGGCAGTGGATATTGTCATCTGCATTTCCCAAGCTTGGAGAGGAGGTTCCATTGTATGTTTTAGATCCCCGTTTATTGTCATACCCGACACAGGTAGGCCTCAGTAATTTTCCACTGGTGCCTTACACATTTTTCCATTCATGGCCACGGTTTCCGGATGTTATCATCACGGAGACCGGAAATGGTGCAGTGACGCATTTCATTATCGCGTTGAGAATACGCTATAACAGAACATCGGGGACTGCGCCATTCCTCCTTTCCACTTTAGTGGAGAAGGATAATTTTTGCACCTTTCCAGTCTAATTGAAGCAGATTCTGTCAATTTATGATATCAGGCTCAAGTAAGTACAACCGTCCCCACGCTATGGAATGTTTTTCTGTACTTTACTACAGCCAAGTAATGCTCCTATTGGAACCAGTAATACTGATATATATATATTAGGGCTGTGCAAATGAACTTTTAACCACTTGCCGACCGCGCCATAGCAAAAATACTGCTACAGCGCGGTCGAGTTACTGTGACAGGACGTCCCTGGGACGTCCTCGTGCACTTCCGCGTTTGCGCGTCCCCTGGGGCGCGCTCGCGGAAGTGTCCGTGCTCGCCGGGTCTAGAAGACCCGGCGCATCACGGATCACGGTAAATTGCCGCGAATCGCGGCTGTTTACCACGTGATCGCTCTGTCAAATGACGGAGCGATCACTTGTAAACAAACCGGCGTCATTTGATGACGCCGGTTCCTCCCTCTCCTCTCTGTACCGTTCGGTACAGTGCGAGAGGAGAGGAGGGGGGGGAGCGCGGGGTGTCAGCAGTGCTGTGGCTGGATCTGTGACAACTGCAGTCACAGATCCAGCCATCCCTCCCAGCTCAGCAATACTCTGCCATACCCCCCATACTTACTCTGCCATACCCCCCATACTTACTCTGCCATACCCCCCATACTTACTCTGCCATACCCCCCATACTTACTCTGCCATACCCCCCATACTTACTCTGCCATACCCCCCCATACATACTCTGCCATACCCCCCCATACATACTCTGCCATACCCCCCCATACATACTCTGCCATACCCCCCCATACTCTGCCATACCCCCCCATACTCTGCCATACCCCCCCATACATACTCTGCCATACCCCCCCATACTCTGCCATACCCCCCCATACTCTGCCATACCCCCCGATACTCTGCCATACCCCCCGATACTCTGCCATACCCCCCGATACTCTGCCATACCCCCCGATACTCTGCAATACCCCGATACTCTGCAATACCCCGATACTCTGCAATACCCTGCGCGATACTCTGCAATACCCTGCGCGATACTCTGCAATACCCTGCGCGATACTCTGCAATACCCAAATACTCTGCAATACCCAAATACTCTGCAATACCCCAATACTCTGCAATACCCCAATACTCTGCAATACTCTGCAATACCCAAATACTCTGCAATACCCCAATACTCTGCAATACCCCCAATACCCCAATACTCTGCAATACCCAAATACTCCGCAATACCCCCAATACTCCGCAATACCCCCAATACTCCGCAATACCCCAATACTCCGCAATACCCCAATACTCCGCATATATAATGTTTTGGGGTTCTATGTAATTTTCTAGCAAATAAATTGTGATTTTTCCATGTAGGAGAGAAATGTCAGAATTGGCCTGGGTGTTCCAGAACGCCTGATGGCGCTCCCTGCATGTTGGGCCTCTGTATGTGGCCACGCCGTGTAAAAGTTGCACACATGGGGTATCGCCATACTCGGGAGGAATAGCAGAATGTGTTTTGGGGTGTCATTTGTGGTATGCATATGCTGTGTGTGAGAAATAACCTGCGAATATGACAGAAACAAGTTTGTTTTTTGTTTTTTTACAGAATTTTTGGTCGTTTTTCTTTTATAGCGCAAAAAATAAAAAACCCAGAGGTGATCAAATACCACCAAAAGAAAGCTCTATTTCTGTGAAAAAAAGGACAAAAATTTCAAATGGGTACAATGTTGTATGACGGAGTAATTGTCATTCAAATTGTGAGAGCACCGAAAGCTGAAAATTGGTCTGGTCAGGAAGGGGGTTTAAGTGCCCAGTGGTCAAGAGGTTAATTAATCGATTAATCTTTCATTTTTTTGATCGATCAAAATCTTTTTGATCGATTCAAATTATTTTGATTGGTACTCACCTCTCTGCCGGCTTCTGGGCCTTCAGGGAGTTCCGTCGGACATCCAGTAATGTCACGGACACCGGCGGGGCTTGCCGTGTTCATCTGAAGGGCTTCTTTGCTGTGCCTTCATATCTGCATGCCGGCGGGACCTTACTATCTGCCACACGCAAGGGCTGTTACACTTCCCTCTATCACTTCCCTCTATCAACCTGGGATTCTACAACCATCCACTGGGAGTTGTGATAGTTTCCCTTCATGGGACATCTACATGCCGACGGACTGATGTTAACTTCTCCTCATCTGGATTCAGCAGTGGTATCGTTGTACACATTTTTATACCAGTATCATACTTAGCTACATGTTTTTGACTGCTTTTGGTACCGTTTGGTATTACCCGCACCATTTTTACAGTTTATGTAGCTACAATTGATTTTATCTCCAGTGCAATATTTGGTTACCTACTTGAAGACTATAAAAGTTTTAAAGCTATTCCCATCGAGTGCTGCCTTTGTGTGTTTTTTGTATCCTGCTATCCATTTTTCCATTTGTCGGTAGCTGCACTGAGAATCAGCCTGCAAGGATATCAGCTAAAAGTAGTTGGATCTGTATGTGCGTTATAATTAATCGAAATTAGTCGATTAATCGATTTAAAAAAAAAAAACGATTAATCGAACAGAACATTTTTGATCAGTAACAGCCCTAATATATATATATTTCTTCCTTTTTGAAGCAAACAACGTCTAATTTTTGGGCAATAGTCTGTGGTCTCTGTATGACAAAAAAAGGTCAACAATGAAAGTGCGGTGGCTCTTCTTAAAGCTATGGGAATGTTTAACCTCCCTGGCGGTATTCCCAAGTCTGGCTCAGGGTGAATTTTTCATACCAAAAACGGTAACCCCCGAGCCATTGCAGGATACAGGGGAAGTTACCTACCTTGTGCCTGGATCCTGCGATGTCTTCCCGCTGTGTGTGCGAGCTGTCATCTCGCTCGATTCACACTGGTGACTGCCAAGTGCCGAGCTCTGTTCCCTGCGAGCGGGGCAACGCACAGAGGCAAAGTTCGGCACCAAATTCAAAAAATGAAAAACACAGTATATATACAGTATACTGTAATCTTACAGATTACGGTACTGTATCAACAAATTACACACCCCCTTGTTCCCTAGAGGTCTGTCCAGTGTCCTGCATGCAGTTTTATATTATAAAAACTGTTCTGTCTGGAAACTGGAGATTGTCCATAGCAACCAAAAAGTGTCCGTTGGTTTTAGACCAACTAGAAAACAGCGATAATAAATTAGAATCACTTGCAGAATTGAGCGATATCGATTTGTGGGGAAATTTATCATCAAACACTGAAAGTAATGACAGCGACAATTCTGCAACTGAGCAAATTTCTGTGTTTTTGATTTGATTACATTATTGAATAATTTTTATTAGAATTACATTATTATTTTTTTATAATTATTTATAGTTATTTATTATATTATAATTTATGATTTTGTGTTTCAAACTTTATCATACCCGGGATGTTTACTAGACTCTTGTTTGGACAGATTTAAGCGAGTTATTCCTAAGAAATACAGGCCTACAATATAAAACGCCAAATTTCCATGTAAAATAATGGTACCGCTTTCAGCATCAAAAATCTGAAAGAATCATACCGCCAGGGAGGTTAAGTCAGATGTGGATCATGTAATAAGTATGCTTTTGAATATGTTTAAGTGGATACGTTTTTTGTAACACATATATACTTATATCATTATACCAATGCTGTAAGTATTATTGTCTTGCATTACAGATGTGGTAATATCCCTGATTAAGAAGTACATTTGAATCATACTTTGAAAAGAGTTGGATACCCCCACTTCACTGGATTCACCCATTCACAACCAACAGGGTGGAATCTCAGTTCCCAAAGAGTTTGTACACTACACTATTTTATAATGTGCTATATGACATATTGAATGTTAGGATTGTACTATATCTCTTTCTTTACATGTTTTAAATGCCAAAACAATTTTTTCAATAAATGATTTTATAATTAATATGATGTTTTTATTGCCTTAAAAATGCCGCCTAATGAGGACATGCTTTAAAAAAAATTCACATTGGGATGATGGCAATTACATTCACAATCCTTTGACTCCATATAATTAAATGCTTTATATAAGAAAAGATTAATAATAGTATGTACATCCAATCCTAGTGGATTTATGCACATATACCCAAGTATAATTAATAATAAAGGTACTTCCAGATGAATTATGCAGCAAAGCTCAATTGTACGTGTCCCTGAGGATGATTGCAATGTGGCGTCTGTTTTTGTGTTTTTGTGTCTGAGAACTGAAGACAATATCAGTGGTGATAGGGAGTTCATCCAACCATTGTCCAAACAGCCTGACATGCAGATTATCACAAGCAGAAAGTGTTGTGTGGCACTGGAACTCAGAGTCAGCCTATCTACCCTGCATCTTATCCCCTAGTAGTTTCTAATCTGTTATACTACCATACCTCTAATGCCCTGTACACATGATCGGTCCATCCGATGAAAACAGTCTGATGGATTTTTTCATCAGATATCCGATGAAGCTGACTTTCATCAGTCGTGCCTACCTACACACCATCAGTTAAAAAACAATCGTGTCAGAACGCAGTGACGTAAAACACAAGACGTGCTGAGAAAAATGAAGTTCAATGCTTTTTAGCCGATGGACGTGCCCACAGACAATCCGTTTTTTTCAATCGTTTTTTTAACCATCAGATAATTTTAAAACAAGTTCCTATTTTTTCACAGATGGATAAAAAACCACTGTGTCCATCAGACCGTTTTCATCAGACGAACCGATCATGTGTACGCGGCATAAGTGGCTGTCAGATGCCTACCCGGGGTCTAGCCTATGCTGGCTATATATAATATTAGAATGAAAATAAAAGCAAGATGGCAGGTAGGCAGTGTCCCTTAAAATAGTTTAAACATACCTCAAAACTGTCTCTCATTTAAATATTAATTCTTTATGGTCTGTGTAATTGAGGACGCATCAGAGCGGTTATCCTTTTCCTACATACTTTGTACTGAAAGGTGTCCCTCATTTTAATCTTAGAAAGTTGGGAGGTATGTTTTAAAGCCCAATTTTCTGCATGGTAAACCCCCAGTTTCAGAGGAAGAAAAAAGAAAATTCTTTGAAATGTTTAGTATCATTACTTACTTATAACATACTAATTAATACTGTTAATACTACTCAATGAAGAAATATTTTATTAAAGTTAACTTAATTTTTGTTTTTGTTTTTTTTAAAGAATAACAAACATGCCATACTTATCTGCTCTGTGCAATGGTTTTGCATAGAGCAGCCCTAATCCTCCTCTACTGGGGTCCCCTGCGGGAGCTCCTGGATACTCCCCCCTGTCGAGAGCCCACATAGTATGCTGCACTTGTGCGGACTTGATCCCGAGCAGCGCTTTGCATGCCCTTTGACACAAAGAGTGCAGCTCGGCCCTGCCCCCCACTCTCTTCTCACTGGTTGTGACTGGTCAATAGCTCCCGCTGCTGCCTCTCTGCCCAGTGAGGATAGAGATCAGAAAGAGCCACTACTCACACGCACAGCGCTGGATCCTGATTGGGCTCAGGTAAGTATAAAAGTGTGTGTGTAACACCCTCTACTTAGGTAGGTGCTGGAGTTGAGATTTTTTGTCAGCGCAGGTAAATTTAGGCAGGCCTAGCTAAAATCTAGGCCTGTTTGTTTTTATCTGTGGCTGGGAGTGGCTTAGAGTAGGCTGCTAACTCACAGTTAGCCTCCTTAAATACCTAGTAACAGCCCTGCTAGGAAGAGTTGTTCGGGTGGAAGAACTAAAGATGGAGTGTTAGGCTGTCCGGGCTTGGAGGGAGCCCACTAGTTTGGGGGGCTGACCTTGGGCCAGGGGCTTGGAGCTGTGAAGGAACCCCACACAACCCAAGGGTTGTCCTAAACAGGAGCAGGAGAGGACAACAAGGAACACTGCCAGGCAAGTCTTCAGGAGGGATCCATCAGGTGTTGGTGAGTGACAAGCACAGTTGGGAGAGCTGGGAGAGCTGGGAGAGGCATGCCAGAGTGGACTGGGAGGCAGTCTGAGATGCTGAGATGGATGTAGAGCCAGATGGAGAAACTGTAATGTTACTGGCAGAGAAGTTGGGTGGCTGCAGCCAGGAGGGTTGTCAGAGCCTGCATAGAACTGACTGGGAGCAGTAGTCCACTAAAGAATTTCCTTTCACCATAGGTTGTTACACCAAAGGTTCCCATGGTCCCTGTCAGCAAATTACAGTTTCTAAGGTCTGGCTGTGTTAGAGTTGGGCCTACCATGTGCTAGCTGTGCCAGGAACCAAGTATTGTACAAGAGAGAGAGAGAATCAGTCTGCAAATAAGCATTGTGCTGGAGGAGGCTGAAGCTCTAGTTAGAAGATGTAAATAGAGGTTCCAATTGATCATTATATTGATTTCTGCTATTGATTCTGAGCAGCCCATAAATGCATTTTACTCCATCCAAATTTAATCCCTCAATAAATATCAAAAAACAAAGCTGATAGACTGTTCATTGTCTGGAGAGTGTCTGGAAGTGAATGCAAGGCTGGGCAGGGTGATAGGTGGAATTACTACATTCTGCAGCCCTACGGGGGGTACTGCTACATGTGTGTGTGTGTGTGGGGGGGGGGGGTCTGAGTGCCTTGGGAGCCCCCAGTTAGACACTCTGTGCATGCAAACTGTGAATCACACAAATCAATTCAAACACCTCTATTTAAAACGATGTGGTGCTCATCAGTGGTGGCTGGTGCTAAAAAAATTTTTTTTGGGGGGGGGGGGCGCAACCAAAAAAAAAAGACAATTGCAGCCTCACTGTGCCCATAAAAGGAAGCCACTGTGCCCATCAAATGCAGCCACTGTGCCATGCCATCAATTGTCGCCACTGTGCCATGCCATCAATTGTCGCCACTGTGCCATCAATTGTCGCCACTGTGCCATGCCAAACGCAGCCACTGTGCCATCAATTGTCACCACTGTGTGCATCAATTTTCACCACTGTGCCATGCCAAGCACAGCCACTGTGCCATCAAATGCAGCCACTGTGCCATGCCATCAATTGTTACCACTGTGCCCACATCAATTGTCCCCACTGTGCCCACATCAATTGTCCCCACTGTGCCCACATCAATTGTCCCCACTGTGCCCACATCAATTGTCCCCACTGTGCCCACATCAATTGTCGCCACTGTGTCCACATCAATTGTCCCCACTGTGCCCACATCAATTGTCCCCACTGTGCCCACATCAATTGTCCCCACTGTGCCCACATCAATTGTCGCCACTGTGCCCACATCAATTGTCGCCACTGTGCCCACATCAATTGTCGCCACTGTGCCCACATCAATTGTCCCCACTGTGCCCACATCAATTGTCCCCCACTGTGCCCACATCAATTGTCCCCACTGTGCCCACATCAATTGTCCCCACTGTGCCCACATCAATTGTCCCCACATCAATTGTCCCCACTGTGCCCTGTAAAATGCTACCAGTCAGATTGCCCCCCGCCCGGCACTTACCCTTCTGGGGTTCGCCATCCTCCTTCCACGGTCCCTCGATGTCTTCTGCCGCCCTCGATGACGCTTTAGCCAATCAGGTTACAGATAACCAGAATCAGTGAACCTGATTGGCTGAGACGGCCGTCAGTCTTATCCAAGGGACGTAGCCCACTACGTTCCGAGGATAAGACATCCGGGAGCTGATGGGCTGTACTGGGAAAGCTTATCAGAGCCGCTGGCTCTGATAGGCACTTCCGCACAGCCAACCAGCTGTCCTTATTCAGATAATCGGCGCCCAATGTCCGGTTATCTGAATAGGCTGGCCACAATAACATACACTCATGCAATGCATGAGTGTATGTTATTTGCGCGGCGCTGCAGAATACATTTTTAAAAGCCTTAAAGGGCCCGTTTTTTTTTTATGACTACAGGAGGGGGGGGGCGGCGCCCGGGCGCCCCCTATGGACGGGCCGCCACTGGATTGCAATGTGGGATATCCCAGTGTCTTCACTACTGGATAAGTCACATTTCATACATACTGGAACCTGCAAACAATACTGCAATGTCAAAATGATATTTTTTCTTTAGCTGTAAATTCACTGATCTACAACTCTCCCAGAATCCAACCATCAGTCATATCCATCCCTTCCACTACATGAAATAAATACACGGTTGCAGTATTCTCTCTGTGGATTGCAGTAGAACTGGGATGCAGGATTCTCTCTACACAGATTTATGATTGTAAACACACAAGATCTCAGGGGACTAAAGTGACTGCACAAGTCCAGCACATAAGGCACACAAGATATGGACTCCCAATGAGATAAATGGAAATATCAGATCTCAAGTATACAGATGATCATTTGTTTCTGGTGTTTTTCCCAGTAGAGACAATTAACTATATTTGTGCATCACTACAAAGGAAAACACCCAGCACGCCTTGCCTGCAAGTGACTGATTAATGACATTGAGTAATATGCAAGAGGAAGTACATATATCAAGCCAATTACTATTTATTATGTTGTCTGATATATTTAATCATTGAGGGAAATGAATAACTAGTAACATGCAGTAGATGGATTATGTGCTATGGAGTACAGGAAACAGGGTCAGCTTCTGTAGAACAAGTGAAACGTTGACACATATAAAGGAACCTCAAAATTAACTTATTATACAGTATAGTCTGATAAATGTATGGGGAACTACAAGGTTATATATGCACAACAGATCATTTAGTTTTTTATAGAAAGTGAAATTTGTCCAAAACTAGCAAAATTATTTGGTCCCATCTAGTGTTTTCCCATACCAGGGGCATGGTGTTCTGTAATTGGCATGCTGCAGACTGGGCAATTTGAATGATTGTAGTACAGTCTGTCCATATTACATCTAGATGAGGGGTTCTTGACTGGCGGTATGCATATCCCTTGAGGGGTATGGAAACCAGGTTGAGGGGTATGGGACTGGATCTCTGAACATGTGAAAAGATAAATAAAATAGAATTGTCTGCTTTATTGAACCTGAAAGTTTGTTGAAAAAGTCCTGCCGTGTGTATGCATACCAAGTTCACGGCCAACGCCCTTCAAACAAAAATCCACGGAAAAGTTTGTTTGAAGTCTGACCGTGTGTATAAGGCCTCGTACACACGACCGAGTTTCTCGGCAAAAACCAGCAAGAAATTGCTGGGAGATATTTTTTTGCAGAGGAAACCGGTCGTGTGTACATTTTCGTCGAGGAAACTTTCGAGAAACTCGATGAGCCAAAAAGAGAGCAAGTTCTCTATTTCCTTGACGGGAATGGAGAAAATTGGCTTGTCGAGTTTCTCGACAGCCTAACAAGGAACTTGACGAGGAAAACGATGTGTTTCGCCCGTCGAGTTCCTCGGTCGTGTGTATGAGGCTTAAGGCTTTAGAGCAATGCTGTATCCTGGCCAAGGCCAACAAGGCCCAGGCCTAGGGCAGCACTTTGCAGGGGGGCAGCACGGACAGTGTCCCTTCTAATTGTTTACCATCCCTTTGCCATTGCAGAGATTTCCCTTTACTTCATGTCCCATAGCCAAACAGGAAGTGAGAGGAAATCTATGCAAAATAAGGGAATCCATTGCCCCCCCCCCCCCCCAGGCCATCAGAACTAGTGTCCCCACTTGAAAATTTCAGGGTGGGTCTTAAACCGCAAGGGGTGTGGCCTTGACAGGAAGGGGTGGGTCATATTTAAATTAGGGGGTGCACGAGTTTAGTCAGGCCTAGGGCAGCACAAAACCTAAATACACCCCTGCTTTAGAGTGAGGGGAAAATCAGAAATTTTGACTTGCCACCAGACCAGAACTAGAATAATGGGGACATTTTCCAGGGGCAATATCTGTTCTGGCAGCAACTGTTTAAGAGGAAATGTATCTCATTTTGCAGAGATTTGCTCTCAATTACTGTTGTATCTACAGGAAAGGATGTGAAGGGAAAAAATCTGAATGGGGTACAGATGGCTAAAAAAAGACAGAGTAATACTATTCCCTACTCTATCCAAATGGAAAAACATGGCATGCAACATTTTCAGCAAATTGGTTGCACACACTAGAGTTAAAATGCTAACTTTCATAGTTTTGTCACGGGAGCAGAGAAGTAATCATGACTGCTTAAGCAACCTAACATCATAGCTTCTAGTGAGAAACACCAGCTTAAAATGTTCTATGGTGCATTTTGAAACTGTCACATGCCTGTCACACACTGTGTTTAAAAGGAGTTGGTTTACTAAAACTGGAGAATGCAAAATCTGGTGCAGCTCTGCATAGAAACCAATCAGCTTCCAGTTTTTAGGGTACGTTCACACTGAACGCGGGTTTGAAATCATGCAAGTTCAGCTGATTTCAAACCCGCATTTTAGTGTGAGTTCGGGGGTGCATTTAAAGACATCTGTGCGGGTTCATGCACAGAAGTCTATTGAAATCACCCCGAAGTCGCCAAGTGCACAAACTACTTTTGGAAATCGGTGTGGCGCTGCAAAGCCAGCATTGCATTGATTGGGACAGTGCCATGGCTGGCAATAGGCTGCGATTTGGAATGCTTTTTGGCATGTCAAATCGTGCCGATGTGAACAGGGGCTTATTGTCAAAGCTTAATTGAACAATTTAATTTAAAGTTAGAGCTAATTGGCTACCATGCACAGCTAAACCCGATTTTGTACTCCCCAGTTTTAGAAAATCAACCCTTCAGTGTCCTTCCCCTATTAATCTTAAAGAGGAGCTACAGTCTGTAAAAAAAAAAAAAAGAAAAGAAAAGTCAGCAGCTACAAATACTGTAGCAGCTGATGTCTAATATAGTGACACCTACCTATCCAAGGATTCCGCAATGTCGGCGTCCCTGGCCGATTCGTCAATTGGCTTTGGGTGCAGGCGCTGGCATCTGTAGTAAGAGAAACAGGAAGTGAAACTTTGCACCTTGTTTCCTACTGCACATGCACAAGTTTTCCTGTGCTTTCTGAGGACCTCTGTGTGTCCCAGAAAGCAGCAGGGTGAAAGAGGAGGGGTCTAGAAATGTCATAGATTGCTGTGCGACGATCTTACCCGGATTTGGGAGCAGGTAACTGTCAAAACCAGGTAACCGTTTCCCCCCAAAAGTGCCAAATGTGGCAGGGGGGGGTCTGAAAAAGTGGAGCTTCCCCTTTTGGGGTGGAGCTCTGCTTTAGGGGAAAATTGGAGAGGAAAAAAAACATTCAACTAAAAAATGTTCAAAGTAAAAAAATATTTGCTAGTGATTTAATAAAACCTGCTACAATAGATCCTACCTGTTAAGGAAATGAGAGCAAGAGATACAAAGCATGTCATTCCCCCTAAAATCCATGCTTTAGGGACTGCAATGAATCTCTATGAGATTAATTTTGTTTTGTTGATGGAAAGCTTGGAGAGAAGACATTAAAGAGTCATTAAACCCAGACTATGAACCACTCTCATTACATGCTATACAACAGAGTGTTCATCCTCACACAGCCATTAAAGCATTTGTTTTGTGTAGAATGTCCCTCTCATCTTCTCTGTGTCACCTTTGCAGCCTGAGATTGTGTAAACTAGCTGGTGTCCTCTAAGGAGCCTGCTCAATTTCAGTTCCCTTCTAAGCTTTTAATTTCCTCCTTTATCTTATTTTCTTATTTGTGCAGATGCCATCTGAACAAAATAAAAATCAATGTCAATCATCTTTGACTCCACCTACACTATATTAATGCACACAAAATACACATTTGATGTTAAATAAAGATTTATTGAGAGCTGTAAAACAGTTGTTTGATTTGTTTCTCATTTGAATTCCTCTTCTGAAACAGTCATGTGACTGGCACAGCACCAATCAGGGCTGACAAGACACAGACTCACGCTGTAGAGAGCATACATCGGCAGGGTAATAGAAGTCCCTCCCCAAGGACCTTTCCTTACAGATGCCAAGCAACAGGAAAATGTCATGTGACCACACGACAGCGTTGCTGGAATCATATACTTAGAGGATTAAAACAAAAAAGTCGAAATGCAGTGGCTTGATATATATGATTTATTGGGATGAATTACGACAACGAACACTTCTTTGTTTAGATGGTTTTTAAATGAAAAAGAGTTCAAGCATGGGACAGAGAAGGTAGACAATCCTTTAAATACTTTTTTGACCAATCAGAATATGGGAATATTTTAAGACAATTTGAGTTATGATAAAAGGGTGACATGGAAGCATTTTTCTGCACTGTACTGCACATCACACCAGCCCTGTGGTATGAAAGGGTTGTTTTCTATGTGCCCTAACAGTGGCCTACATGTCTCCAATGCAGCAAAACACAGGTCGCGGCAGGTAGTGTAAATGAGCCCTTATAATGGGACAAGTTGTAAAGGATATTTTGTAATCCCAGACTGGAATTGCAAGTGTATGCCAAAAGTTAATATAAGCAACAGTTTTTATGAAAATAACATGTACCTTTAAACAGTCAAACACAAACACAATTTAACTGGAGAGACAGAAGTCCAGGTAAACTATAAAGAGATTGAATGACACGGAATGTTAAATTATGATGGCACTGCTCTTATCTATGAGTGACATAAACCATAAAACTTTAAAAAGGAACTCCAGAGTCATATAAACAGAGGTATGCCTTTCATCTTTTCTAAAATGTTGGTGCATTTAATCTTATCAATAGGTAACTAAGTACCATGTAATAACCAAGCCTCAAGTTTAATTATGTCTTTCTCTTATCCAATGTCATAAAGTAATTTAGAATTTAAAAATAACTCATAAAAATGTAAAAACAAAAATGCATTTGCACACTAAATGCCTGAATTTAGTAATAAGTGCATACAGATAAATTTGATAAAAGTCTAGACTGTCCAACACAGATTTTGGTGTAGGGCTTGCTTAAAAAAAACTGGACCTGGCCAAATAAATTGCCTCTTATTATGGAGAGAGCTGTCCTGTTCAGGCAGGTTGTGTTACCTACAAATACCCGTGTTAAAAGTAAAGTATGGCCAAAGCTTTTTTGGGCGTGCTTCTCCTGTGGATCACAGAAGTGCGCTTACTCTCTCTCTCTATTGTGACCCAAAATCAGCTTATAGCAAGCTAATGCCATCCCAGGTTCTGAAAAGATCTTGACAATATCAATTCCCAGAAGAAGCTGTTATAGCTGCAAAGGGTTGGCCAACTCAATTTTGAGCCCTATGGACTAAGACTGGTGTAGCGGCCTTCTACTTTCATAGCTAGCGCTGCCTTAAATTTAGAGGGTAGTCAGAGATTTAACTACCTCTGACTGTATTGTTTTGCCAGATTTGGGCTTCTGTTCCAGCCGTGGCTGTACTGTGAGTGACCACTATTGTTGTCTGGGGTGTTGGTCCCACCCCAGGCCAAGGGTGGCAGCAGTCAAGTCAAGGTGTATTGGGTGTTCTTCTTCAGCAGCCAATCAGTGGGAGTTGACCGCCTCGCTGTGCATGCTGGGGGAGAGTACTTAAGGGACAGACGTCATTAGTTCTGGGTCATCGGATGATGGGTTCAAGCTTACTAAGGAGGAACAGGAAGTGAGAAATTAAGACAAAGAAAAAAAACCATTTAGAAGGGAAATCGAAGGAAAACGTTAGTGAACCAAAAATGCACTAGCTTAAAGGAACCTATTTCGAAAATAAAAAACAAACTTTTACAACCCCTTTAAGCTAAGGCTGGCTTGGATGTTTGCACTGTGTATACATATATCCATTTTTCTGCAAGCATGCATACTTACACAATTACACATTAAAAAAACACTCAATTTTGAATTTACCGTCACCCAGTGCACATGGACAGCTCAGCTTTAATCTAGAATCCAAAATATGCAAAACATTCATTTTAAAGCTTTGGTTTCTCTGACCTGATTTTGTTTCGTATACCTTTTTATAACTGTACAGTGGCATTACTTGATACACTAGGCATCATTTAGGTTTCACTAAAATGATTGCCCATGTTAACAATACATATAATAGCTAAAGAGATTCTTGCTTCCATTTTCTTACTCATTCTAGGGATGAAAGTAGGCATCTGATTGTTAATGGCACTACGCTCTTTTTGCTTCAGACACTTTGATAAATGAGGCGCTTTGTAATTTAGCTGTGTTTAATATATGGCCTTTGTGCAAAAACTGTTTAGTAATTTGCAATACACTTTCATTCAAAGTAGTAGATATATAATGTGATAATATTCAGAGATAGCTGCAGCATTTCTTTGCCTCTTGTTAAATAAACAAATAATAATAATAATAAAAAAAATATATATATACACATCTGTGACATATGAATCAAGATGCAAATACAGCTAATATATATTTTTATACCAGTTTCATGAAAGAAAGGTACCTTTTATAATATTTGATGAACAAGAATCTGAGAAAACGGAATTATCCATTGTATGGCTAGGATTTGTATGTGCTTTCGATGGATCCTGCAGATATTCTCGGATTTTATGTTGGTTTTCTTCATTACTTGTACTCTATAGGAAGTAAGAGAACTGCTGTTAAACATGCCAAAGAAAATATTCACTACAGAGAAACACATATTCAATCTAGACTAAATCTTTCTTAATGCTTTGTGTCAGTCATTATGTTATTATAATTAAAGTACCATATATCCAAAGCCAAAAGTTTTATTTCGTTTTATGTAGATAGGGGAGGTTTAGAATCACTGTGAGTTTTTTTTTTCTCCCATCTGTGCCAGAGTAAGGAGATGCCCCTTTACTTTCTGTCCAGTAGACTCAACTGGAAGTGAGAGGATATCTTTCCAATGTCAGCAAAATCCCCTCTTAGACAGTTGTCAATGGAACAAGTGCACCAAAACTTTAGATTCACCCTCAGGCCTCTTACACACGACCGTTTTCCTCGATACAATCCATCAAGAAACTTGGTGTGAGAGCTTTTTTGCCGAGCAAACCGGTCGTGTGTACGTTTTTCTTCAAGGAAACTGTCGAGGAACTCGACAAGGAAAAAAGAGATTCTCTTTTTCCTCGATCGGAGTCTCCATTTCCTTGTCGTGTTCCTCGTCGGGCTGGTTTTCGACGAGAAACGCGAGCGTGTGTATGCTAAGAAACCCGCGCATGCTCAGAATAAAGTATGAGACGGGAGCGCACCTTCGGTAAAAGTAGTGTTTGTAATGGAGATAACACATTTTTCACGCTGTAACAGAATTAAAAGTGAAAATCGTCTCCGACCAAACTTTACTTAACACGCAGTAACATGAGATTAGCAAAAGCAGCCCCAAGGTTTGTGCCAGTGGAATCGAATTTCCCCTGCCATTGTATGTGTTGTACGTCACCGTGTTTGAGAACGAGGAGATTTTGTCTTGACAGTGTGTACGCAAAGCAAGCTTGTCGAGTTCCTCGACAAGCCTAACAAGGAACTCGGCGAAGAAAACGATGTGTCTTTTCCGACGAGTTCCTCGGTCATGTGTACAAGGTCTCACTTTCATTCCCTTTGACATTAGTGATCAGATTGTAAATTTAGTTATGATTTAACTGCTTGCCGACCAGCCAAGGTTATACTACGGTAGTTCGGCTCGTTCCTGCGAATCGGCGTAGATGTACACCAGTCCCTTTACCAGCTATAGCAGGTGCGGGCGTGCGCGCTGCATGGCGGGGGAGCTAATGCGTGTGGCCGGCGGTTGCGATGTCCGCAAAAAATGGGCTGGTCATTAAGGGGGTAAATCCTTCCAATCCTTAAGTGGTTAATATGTACACCTAAAACAAAAGTCATAATTGATTTATGATGAAGTTTGTGGGATAAATGAAGGTTAAGCTCAATACAGCATGTGAATCAGGAGAACCAAGCATAAGGTGTACACTGCACAAATATATATGTTCTTGAGTTTCCAAATGATCAAATAAAAGTCCATGAGTCAGTTACACTAAATATACAATGTTCCCTCTAGCATATAATACAAGGGAATGAATTGTAAACTGCTACTGTAAAATAATAACATAAAATCACATAACAAAGCCCTTTAAAAAACACAAAATAAAACCAAAAACATGATTTCATAATATATTAAAATGTCTAAAACAATAATGCCTTGTACACACTATTGTAATTTCCGATGAAAAAACTCAGACGGAATTTTTTCATCCGATATTCCGACCGTGTGCGGGCCCAATCGGACTTGTTTCTGTCGGAGTGTCAGTGGGTGTTCATCCGCTGACACCTGCAATCTCATAGGGATCAATGTATGTCCCTTTTTCATCCGTACACGGATGGATGAAAAAGCGGACATACGGTCTGCCCGTGTGAAAGAGCCCTAACACAGATTTAGACAGAATTGTGAACAATATTTGAGAGAAATAGTCCTTTAGTGTACCTAGAAAAAGTCGTAGATCTTTAAGTTCAGCTCATGATAAATACGGGCAAACACAAAAGTGTTGCATTTATAATTTTGCTCAGTGTAAAATCCTGCCTTGTCCTTGAAAATTTATATCAGCTGGTTCAGTCTCAACCGATGGCCTATAAAAAGGTGTCTCATTACTAAGGTGTCACACAAGAAACATCTCATGATGGGTAAAAGCAAAGAGCTCTCTCAAGGCTTTCACAACCTTAGTGTTTCAAAACATACTGATGGCATTGGTTACAGAACGATTTATAAACGTCTGAAGGTTCCAGTGAGCACTGTGGGGGCCATAAACCGGAAGTGTAAAAAACATTACCTTTGCCATAAACTGGCTATGGCCAGGTGCTTCTCGCAAGATTTCTGAAAGAGCAGTGAAAAGAATTATCAGGAGAGTTGTCCAAGAGCTAAAGGCCACTTGTGGAGACTAGCTTCAGAAAGACCTGAAATTAGCAGGTACAATTGTTTCAAAGAAAACAATAAGTAATGCACGCAACCGCCATGGCCTATATGCATGCTCACCACGTAAGACTCCATTGCTGAAGAAAAAGTCAAATCTTGTTTGAAGTTTGCTGCACAACATTTAGACAAGCCTGTGAAATACTGGGAGAATATAGTCTGGTCTTATGAGACCAAAATGTAACTTTATTTGGATGTCGTAATACACATCATGTTTGGAGGCCAAATGGCACTGCACATCACCCCAAAAACACCACAACAGTGACGTTTCGAGTTGGGAACATCATGGTGTGGGGCTGTTTTTTAGCATATGGTACTGGCAAACTTCATATCATTGAAGGAAGGATGAATGGAAAAATGTACTAAGACATTCTTGATAAAAATCTGCTGCCATCTACCAGGATGATGAAGATGAAACAAGGGTGGACCATTAAGCAAGACAATGATGCCAAACACAAAGCCAAGGAAACTCTTGATTGGTTTCAATCTGTATATGTATCTATCAATATATATATATATATATATATATATATATATATATATATATATATATATATATATATATATATATATATATATATATATATATATATATGTAAATGTGTACGGTGAGCTGCTTTTCATTGGATGGTGTATTTTTTGGTGCACAAGGCTGGTGGTGGATTTTTGCTTTTATATAAGCCCTTGTGTTTTTCTCATAATTTGCACTTATGTTATTTTACTTTTACTTATTTATTTACATGTATGCCATATTGTATATTGTATAATATGTATACCATATTGTTGGTTTTGTTTAGCACTTCCGGTTGTATCACAGTTTGCACAATATTTATTATTATTTTTTATTATTATTATTATTATATGTCCTACAGTTGTTATAAAATGCAGTTAACGTATTTATCGGGGTATTGCGCGCTCCGGCCTATAGTGCGCACCCCTACTGTAGACCCGAAATCCTGTAAAAAAAATTTTTTACGGTACTACTTACAGTTTTGGTGTCTTGCCCGGCGTCCATCGACGGCCTCGTCCGGTGCGGCGTCCGTCTGCGGCCTCGGTGGCGTCCTCACGGCTTCTCCCTCGCTGTCTCCGTGTCGAATCCCCACTTCCCGCGCTCAGTTTGAACGCTTCCGCCGACATATACCGAGCGCAGTACACTCGGGTATATTCGGCCACGCTCGGCTTCTCACGCATAAACATCACAGAGCGTGACTACGAGCGAAGCCGAGCCTGGCCGAATGTACCTGAGTGTACTGCGCTCAGTATATGTCGGCTCAGGCATTCAAACTGAGCGCGGGAAGCGGGTATCGGCGTATATCGCGCACCCATGATTTTCCCCTTTTTTTAAGGGGAAAAAAGTGCGCGGTATACGCCGATAAATACGGTATCTAAATGCACTTATATAAAAATTATTTCTGCTTTGCACAAACTCATAATTTTTACAGGTTATTTTATTTGATTTTAAACAGGTCAGGACATAGATTTAGATTCTGTGAGGAAATACTAGGAATGTCACAGCAAATGAAGCATATGGAAGTCTATTCATGAGTTTACTTTTTTATTTGTTTGTCCACACCCACTGCATGTACATGAGACAAAACAACACAAGCTTTCACTAGTGGAAGGAAAAGTGGGCTGGATAAAATGTCATGCAATAAAAGGGGGGCTGGAAAAAAGCACTAAGACTGAAGTGTTTTGTTAAATCCTTTCCATGGTATGCCTGTCCAGTGCTTGACCTCTTCATGACATGGATACATTTCATGTCAAAAAGGCAAGAAGTGAAAAGCATAGCATTTTCTCCTATGCTGCAGGAGTCTATACCATTTTATGCTGAACTCCAGGCAGTACAATTTTCATATGCCAAGCTCCCTCCCAATTTACAGGGCATATCTTTTCTGGAATAATGTTAAATCTGTCTTGTAGAACCCAAAACATACCTTTATTTTAAAGCTGAATTCCAGCCCTACCTTCAGCTTTGCACTGTTTTACAGGCTCCTCTCCTGTAGTGAAATTGTTTACACTGCACAGTGTGAGATTTTTATATGTTAAGGTAAAAAAAAAACAGGCAATGACGGCCCCGCGGTTTTACTTACCTAATCCCCGAAACTCTGTGGGCTCGTTCCCACGTAGGTTTCCCCCAGCTTGAGTCGGCTCGTCATTGGATATTGATAGCAGCGCAGCCATTGGCACGCGCTGCTGTCAATCATATCAATGACGCGGCATGCCAGGGGGCGGGGCCGAGTGATACAGTGAGTGGCTATAGCTGCCGGCTGTATCACGGGAGCGCGTCCGCAATAACTTTCCGCCATGCGAGAGAGCTCGCATGAAGGTGAAAAGTTCTTGCGGGGGGAGCCGAGACAGCCGCCGAGGGACCTCAGAAGACCAGGTTAGGTGCCACTCTGTGCAAAACGAGCTGCACAGTGGAGGTAAGTATAACATGTTTGTTATTTAAAAAAAAAAAATCTCTTTAGTGTTCCTTTAAGTCTGTCTAGGAATGCCCACACCTCCAGACTCTATAAAGTCCAAATAAAAGCTGTGTTCCTCATGGTACTGAACCTTGGGATAATGGATGATCAAAGTAAATGTCATAGATGGTGCCATGCCAGAACCAAATGCAAAGATAGAAAGTCATCATCACTTTATAACAGGGGTATGCAATTAGCGGACCTCCAGCTGTTGCACAACTACAAGTCCCATGAGGCATAGCAAGACAGCTACAAGCATGACACCCAGAGGCATGATGGGATTTGTAGTTTTGTAACAGCTGGAGGTCCGCTAATTGCATATCCCTGCTTTATATAAATGCACTTCACATGTTATTGTGTAGACAGCGTCCTCTCATTGTCCCTTTCTCAATGCAACATGGTGATGTTGAGAAAGGGACCCTGTGAGGTCTCAAAACATTTATTTTTTTATGTGCCGCACATCTTTTTGCTAGTGACTTTGCATCTTTGCACTCCTCCAGACTGACATCCAACCATTAAGGCATTTTGATATTTGCATAACTTTTCCTCAGACCCAAGGACATAAAGAAGCACAGAGACCCAGTGATGATATCACTTTGTCCAAAATAAGGTATATAATGAAAACGGAAAGGTTTTTTTTTCTTTGTAAAAATTTCAGAGATGGTAAATAAAAACAAATTAAACTTCAGCTTTAATCCGTAAGATGTTATTACAGGATTCTGTACAACTCTCTCAGTAGTACTGGTTGGGAAGAGGGATGCCCAATGAGTCTTTCTGCCGTGTAGGTGCATCACGCTGTGATTCTGCCCTGCATAAATAAGCTGTTAGGAAAGGCAGCTGATGAGGTAACCCCTACTTTTTTGAATTTGGGTGATATTAGAGATCCAACGAAGGAGGAAGAAGAGGGACTGTATGCTCCATTACAGTCCTTACCTGTTAAAAACACATACAACATTCTCAAATGATGAGGGAAAGAATAGTGCTTGACTGCCCTCCTGAATTTTTCGTTGGGTGAAGACAACAAACAAGCCCTGTCTGAGCGCTAAGCGAAATGCAAAAAAGATCCTGATAGGGGGGCCAGGTATAGGGCCAAACAGCATAGGGACAGTACTGATAAAATAGTCATTTTAAGGGGGGACTGTGATTGAGTTGATAAAATGATTATTTTGTGTTTATGTTCTCTTTCTCCTAAACACTCAAATATTGGTTTTCTTTCTTTTATTGTTTTGTTTCTTTTATTTCTTGACATTATATTATATATATATATATATATATATATATATATATATATATATATATATATATATATATATATATATATATACATACCACAGTCCTGATCAAAAGTTTAAGACCACTTGAAAAATGGCAAAAAATCATATTTTACATTGTTGGATCTTAACAAGGAACATGCAACAAGAAGAAATGAGAGTGAGACAAAACATTTTTTGAGCATTCAATTTAATGAAAACAACGAATAAACTGAAACAGGCTGTTTTTCAGCTGATCAAAAGTTTAGGACCACACCTCCAAAAAACCCCTAAACCCCCCCCCCCCCAAACAGAAATCCAACTTCCAAACATGAACTCAGTAATGAGTAGCTCCGCCGTTATTGTTGATCACTTCAAAAATTTGTTTCGCATGCTTGATGCAAGCGTTTCCATGAGGTGAGTGGGAACATTTCTCCAAGTGGTGAAGACAGCTGCACGAAGGCCATCTACTGTCTGGAACTGTTGTCCATTTTTGTAAACTTCCCTTGCCATCCATCCCCAAAGGTTCTCAATTGGATTTAGATCAGGGGAACACGCAGGATGGGCCAAAAGAGTGATGTTATTCTCCTGGAAGAAGTCCCTTGTCCTGCGGGCATTGTGTACTGTAGTGTTGTCCTGTTGAAAAACCCAGTCATTACCACACAGACGAGGGCCCTCAGTCATGGGGAATGCTCTCTGCAACATCTGGACATAGCCAGCGGCCGTTTGACACCCCTGCACTTCCTGAAGCTCCATTGTTCCACTGAAGGAAAAAGCACCCCAGACCATTATGGCGCCCCCTCCACTGTGGCGCGTAGAAAACAGCTCAGGTGGGATCTGCTTGTCATGCCAGTAACGTTGGAAACCATCAGGACCATCAAGGTTAAATTTTTTCTCATCAGAGAATAAAACTTTCTTCCACCTTTGAATGTCCCATGTTTGGTGCTCTCTTGCAACGTCCAAACGAGCAGTTCTGTGGCGTTCAAGGAGACAAGGTTTTTGAAGACATTTTTTGTTTTTGAAGCCCTTCAGTCTCAGATGCCGTCTGATGGTTATGGGGCTGCAGTCAGCATCAGTAAGGGCCTTAATTTGGGTCGAGGATCGTCAAGTGTCTTATTGAGAGACCCTGCTTATGCAGTTCAGCAACGTGACCATTTTTTTGCCTTTGCCATCACAACGTGTGACTACCTGACAGAAAATGACAATGAATCCACATCTTTGCACAGATTTGGCCTTTTAACCACTTAAGACCCGGACCAAAATGCAGCTAAAGGACCTTGCCCCTTTTTGCGATTCGGCACTGCGTCACTTTAACTGACAATTGCGTGGTCGTGCGACGTGGCTCCCAAACAAAATTGCCGTCCTTTTTTTCCCACAAATAGAGCCTTCTTTTGGTGGTATTTGATCACCTCTGCAGTTTTTTATTTTTTGCGCTATAAACAAAAATAGAGCGACAATTTTGAAAAAAATGCAATATTTTTTACTTTTTGCTATTATAAATATCCCCCAAAAATATATAAAAACATTTTTTTTACTCAGTTTAGGCTGACACATATTCCTCTACCTATTTTTGGTAAAAAAAAAATCGCAATAAGCGTTTATCGATTGGTTTGCGCAAAATTTATAGCGTTTACAAAATAGGGGATAGTTTTATTGCATTTTTATTTTAATTTTGTTTTACTACTAATGGCGGCGATTATTATGGCGGACACCTCGGACAATTTTGACACATTTTTGGGACCATTGTCATTTTCACAGCAAAAAATGCATTTAAAATGCATTGTTAATTGTGAAAATGACAGTTGCAGTTTGGGAGTTAACCACAAGGGTTATGTGTTCCCTGAAGTGTTTACAACTGTAGGGGTGTGTGGCTGTAGGTGTGACATCATCGATTGTGTCCCCCTATAAAAGGGATGACACGATCGATGCAGCCGCCACAGTGAAGAACGGGGAAGCCGTGTTTACACCCGTTCTTCAGCTCCGGGGACCAATCGCGGGTCTCCAGTGGCGACCCACAACTGGGTACTAGTACAGGACGTACCTGTACGTACATGTGCCCAGCCGTGCCATTCTGCTGATGTATATGTGCAAGAGGCGGTCCTTAAGTGGTTAAAGGCATGTGGTCCTAAACTTTTGATCAGCTGAAAAACAGCCTGTTTCAGTTTAATCGTTATTTTCAATTAATTGAATGCTCAAAAAATGTTTTGTCTCACTCTCATTTCTTCTTGTTGCATGTTGAAGCTCTACTTGGAACCTTGTTAAGATCCAACAATGTAAAATATGATTTTTTGCCATTTTTCAAGTGGTCTTAAACTTTTGATCAGGACTGTATGTATATATATATATGTGTGTGAATATGTATATATATATATATATATATATATATATATATATATATATATATATATACACACACGTGTTTCAGTATTCTGTGAGAAGACACTATTATTTTCCTTGAATAAAGTCATTATAGAGTTAAAATCCTTCCAGGAGTAAGAATGAAAGCCATATGTTCAACCCCCTCCTTCTACCCCTTCCATCGACCAAAGTAAGATGGCCCCCATGAGTGTGTAATGTTTGCCTCGTGGCAAGAAACAGACGTCACAAGAGAACACCATATGTGGATTAGCGAATCAGATGTACCCATATGAATGATGCTTGCTTATGTCACTTTGTCTATAAAAGCTGTGATTTCAATAAAGCTCCTCCTCTTGCCGTTTTGAAGGTGATGGCTGCAGTCTGAATTAATTTTCCCTTGTATTTGCATGCTTTCACCATTATGAATTTGACTCAGAGGCAGAATAGTATATGCCCTGGAATTGAGCCAGGGAACGTCCATTACAACGCAAGGCTTCAGGGCCCACTGTACGAAGATAGTCAGTGTGCTGGCTCTTAGTAATGTACTGGGTAGCTAGAGGGCAGCATACAATTATCAGTGGCTCTGGACTGGGGTGGAGCTGGATGAGAAGATGTGGAGAATAGCCTACCTGTATCTCCAGTTAAGACCTCCTACTATGCAAGTGATGACATAGTGACATCAGAGCAGCCTGCTTATAACTAAATCAGGAGGGGTCAAGTCACCTAGGATGTAGACAGCTGGCTGGGGTGCCCATGGCTGCAGACAATTTTAAAGTATGCGACTACAATACTATTTTTCAAATTATGTGTTTCGATTTTAGCTTTGGGTTTTGTAGCTATTCTAGGTTTTATCCATCAAGAAATAATTTGTTAATTTTTTGTTCAAAGATAGATAGATGGATAGATTTACTTTCATGCAACGATTTATAAAACATATGTAATAATTTCATGTAATATATGTACTGTATATGTTATATTCAAATTACAAGAAAACCCAATTTATCATACGTACAAGCGCTTTCTGAAATCCCACTGTGCGTATCATTACAATGAAGAATAGGTCAATAACCACCATAACTTATAGTAAAGGCACCTTTATGGGTAATTGCATTACATAATCCAATAAACTGTCAGTTAATGAAAATTCACTCATCTGTCCCTGCTGACCTGAAGCCATCTGGTAACCTCAGTTATTCATACTGGCATCCCTGCAGAGAGACCTCCAGAGAGACCTGTTAATAATTATTCACTAGCCCATATGACAACATCACGCATAGCTCTGAGAGCAGCCAGGGGAATTTCTGTGACAGTCCAATGTGATCTAAAAAGGCAATAAAAGCCTGTTTCGCCTTTTATTGACAGGCCAAGCCAATCATTTTGCGTTAGAACGCATAATTGTTGGCCATCATGGTCACAGCTTTCAGAACGTAGAAAAAACATGGCCTTAGGCTTGCTGTTGTCTTTAATAATGACGGACACTCTCACACACACACACACACACACCGTATGACAGTTCCACTTCCACATAAGACAATTACTTTTTGACTTTATCCTGCAAATTCTTTTTACAATAATATCACCACAAGAAATAGAAAGAATCATGTTTTGTCAGATTTTGGGGTTATAATAACAGTCCTATCATCTTAGAGAGAAGTCTCAATATGCACATTTAAAGGGTATTTAAACCCTAACAATGAAGGTATTTCTCCCATTTGGTTTGTTAAATATACCATGAAAATTGTTTTGTTTTGTCTGTTGAATAAGTGCCAATATTCTAGTGATTTCCTGTGACCTCTGCAGTGTTACATCAAACTGTATTATTAGCCCTGCCCAGTTATCTTTTGTGAACTACAGAAAACCTTTGCATATGTTATGGAAATGAAGTGAATAGTAAGCGTTCTGTAGTTCTGCCCTAGGATGACAACACTGCTTCAGCGCAGAAACAGTGTAATGAATATGTGTTGTCACTCTAGTACAGGAAACTGTGCTACTATCAGAATAATTTAGAGAAAATAAAACAAAACAGGCCTAACATCTAAAGAATGGTAAGCTACAGTGTACTACATGTTTGTTCTTTGGTTTAGACCACTGATCTCCAAACTGCAATCCAGGAGGCAATTGCAGCCCTTTGCTTGCCTTTACCTGGCTCTTGGTGCACCACTCCTACCACCGATAGGACACAGGCTTCTTAAATCAAAACTGAGGTTTATTAAACTTAAATGGCTTAGCAGCAGCAAAAACAAAAGAAATAACAGTCTCACCGACTTGTACAGCTCAGAACTGCTATCGCAGTTAAACAGTCCTTCCAGGTAAGTCCTTCAGTAGCAGGTTTTTAGGCAGGACACTGCCAAGTCCTTTCACAGCTTTTCATAGCTTCCACAGCTTTCCTTGTCCACCATTCACCATGCATTGGACCCTCCTACACTCCTTTCCTCTCACCTGCACTTCCTGTCTGCTTTAAACTACTTCCTTAGACAGGTGCGTTAACCCTTTCCATTCCCTTAAAGGCACCACAGTCCAAACAGAGGGGAAATATAACGTCCTTCCAGGACCCAGCCATGGCGTCCTGTACATATTCCCCCCCTGTGCCCCAACGCCAAGGAGGTGGAGGCAACAGTGGAGCTCAAACAATGGACTCGGGAGAGGGCATCTGCATTTTGATGCAGTCTCCCGGGCCTATGCTCCACTACAAACTTAAATTCTTGGAGCGCCAGGAACCAACGTGTAATCCTGGCATTAGTCCCTTTACCCTGCCTCATCCATGTTAAAGGGGCATGATCAGAAATGAGCCTACACTTCTTCCCCAAGAGGTAATACCTGAGGGAATCCAGAGCCCACTTAATGGCCAGACACTCTCTTTCAATAATAGCGTAGTTTTTCTCCGCTGGTGTCAACTTTCTACTGAGGAAGACTACTGGGTGTTCCTCACCACGAACAACCTGTGACAACACAGCTCCCAATCCTACATCGGAAGCATCAGTTTGGACAACAAACTCTTCTGAAAAATTGGGCGCTATCAAGACAGGGTGTTGGCACAGTGCTGACTTGAGCACCAAAAAAGCCTTCTCAGCGTCTGCATTCCACTCCACCATGACCGATTTCCGACCCTTAGTCAGATCGGTCAATGGAGCCGCCAATGTGGCAAAGTTGGGTACGAACCTCCTGTAGTATCCCACCATGCCCAGGAATGCACGTACCTGCTTTTTTGTGAGGGGGCGGGGCCAACTCTTTATAGCCTCTACCTTGCTGACCTGAGGTTTCACCACCCCTCTACCCACAATATAGCCCAGGTATTTCACCTCCTCCATTCCCAAAGCACATTTTTCAGGGTTTATTGTAAACCCCTCTTTCCAGAGAGAGTCCAGTACTGCCTGGACTTTGGGCAAGTGTGACTCCCAGTCTCTGCTAAAAATGACTATGTCGTCCAAGTACACTGAGGCATACTCCCGATGAGGTCGTAAAATCCTATCCATTGCTCGCTGGAACGTGGCTGGAGCAGTTTGCAGTCCAAAAGGCATTCTTTTGTACTGAAAACTCCCCTCTGGAGTAGAAAAAGCAGTTTTCTCTTTAGCAGCCTTAGTTAATGGGATTTGCCAATACCCCTTGGTAAGGTCTAATGTTGTGATATACCTAGCTGGACCTAGTCTCTCAATAAGTTCATCTACCCGGGGAATGGGGTAGGCATCAAACCGTGAAACCTCATTAAGCTTCCGGAAATCATTGCAGAATCGCAGAGTCCCGTTGGGCTTTGGTACCAACACAATCGGGCTTGACCACTCACTCTGCGATTCCTCAATGATCTCCAGGTCCAGCATCTTCTTTACTTCCTCTGAAACGGCCTTCCTTTGAGCCTCTGGGATGCAGTAGGGCCTGACAAAAACTTTGACTCCAGGTTCCGTGATAATATCATGCTCTATGATACTAGTTAGCCCCGGCAAGTCTGAAAACTTCTCTTTATTTCTCTGCAAGAACTCCTTTGCCTGCTGACTTTGGTATTTAGATAGGGTATTTGCTACTTGGACACTGTCCACCCCAACCTGTGGCTCAAGCCTTGCACTAGCCAGGGAGGTCACCGGTTCCCTGTCTGTCCAGGGCTTTAACAAGTTGACATGATATATCCGATACGGTTTCCTCTTGCCTGGCTGGTGGACTCTATAATTGACCGCTCCCACTTTTTCCACAACTTCAAAAGGGTCCTTGCCACCTGGCTAAGAACTTACTTTCCACAGTGGGAATTAGCACCGCTACTCGATCCCCCACTTGGAAGTGCCTTATTTTAGCAGCCCTGTTATAGACCCGTCGTTGGGCCTCCTGGGCTTTTTGCAAATGCTCTTCGACTAGCGGCATCACGGTTTGGATCCTTTCCTGCATTTGGGAGACATATTCCAGGACACTCTTATGCTGACAGGTTCACTTTCCCACTCCTCTTTAACCACGTCAAGAAGTCCGCGAGGTCTCCGCCCATATACCAACTCAAAGGGCGAAAACCCTGTGGAGGCCTGGGGCACTTCCCGGATAGCAAACAGGAGAGCTGGTAACAGGCAGTCCCAATCTTTCCCATCCCTATGTACCACTTTCTTGAGCATAGACTTAAGGGTCTTATTAAAGCGTTCCACCAACCCGTCCGTTTGGGGATGGTAGACCGATGTGCGTAGCTGTTTAATCCGGAACAGCTTACACACATCGGCCATAACCCTTGACATAAACGGGGTACCCTGGTCTGTGAGTATTTCCTTGGGGAAACCAGTCCGTGTAAACATCTGGAATAATTCCCGGGCAATGGCCTTTGAGGAGGTATTCCGCAGGGGTAGCGCCTCAGGATATCGGGTGGCATAGTCAAGAATCACCAATTTGTAGGAGTGACCTTGAGCTGACTTTACCAAGGGACCCACTATATCCATGGCTATCCTCTCGAATGGGACCTCAATTATGGGTAGAGGGACCAAAGGGCTCCGAAAATGAGTCACCGGAGCGGTCAACTGACAGGTCGGACAAGAGGCACAGTATCTCTTTACCTCTGCTTTCAGACCTGGCCAGTAAAACCGGTCGGTGATCCGTGCCTCCGTTTTTTCAACTCCCAGGTGTCCCCCTAACACATCGTTATGGGCCAGGTCCAGAACCTTTCGTCTATATTGTTGGGGTACCAACAATTGCTGTACCACATTTTCTCTCTCCTTGGTAACCCGATACAGCAATTCATTATATATTGCAAAGTGTGGCCACCTCTCATTCGCACCTGGCTCTTGGGGAACCCCATTTACTACTACAACTTGTTCCCGTGCATGGGCCAAAGTGGGGTCCTGCATCTGTGCAGTCCCAAATGCCCCCTGGGGAACACCCAAATCCGGCAGCGCAGGGGTAGAGGCCACTTCCTCATCCTCTTCCCCCAGCATTGCCTGAAGTGGGAAAGGCTCCGCCCCCTTAGTGTTTTGGTAGGTCTGTGGACCACATATCTTGACATCCTCAATAGTATCAACACTACTTTCATCACCATTAACCCAATCATTAGCATTTTCCCCATCTGGGTCCACATTAACGTTTGGCAGTTCAGGGTTATCCCTCTCAGCAGCAGGAACAGGGGGGCTAGTTTCTCCCCAGTCTCTGAACTGTTCTCCTTGTTCCCACAGTTTTGTAAACAATGGACAGTCTCGTCCTATTATAACATCATGCACCAAGTTCTTTATCACCCCCACCTCTTGAGTAACAGTGCCACATGCTGAGGAGATAGACAACGTGATGAGCGGGTACTCTCTAGTGTCCCCGTGAATGCATACCACCCGTAACGTTTTTCTTACCGGACCGATCTTCCCAATCACTCTAGGATGAACCAGGGTTACCATGCTTCCAGAGTCCAACAAAGCCCGGGCAGGGAGGTGGTTCACTTGGACTTCACACTCAAACTTTTCCTCATCCAGGTCGAGGTGTGTGGTGCACACTTTGTGGGCACAAAAAGACCCCCTCCGAAGAACCCCGCATTCCATGGGCTCCTCTTGCAGTGGGCAGTGTGCCCGGGTATGACCCCAGGAATGACATCGCCAACATTGTACATCCCCTCCTCTCCGAACAGGAACAGAATGCTGCGAAGGTACCGGGAGTGTCTCTTGGCCTTCCGGGGTGTTTGTCCCAGGGCTCCTTGGAACATCCTTTCGAAGGGCAGCAGTTGGTCGAACAGGCCGTGGCAGACTAGGCCCTATGCGCTTGGTAGGTCCGAGCAGGTCCTCCACCACTGTATATCGTTCCACCATCTCAACAAGGAGGTTTGCTGTTTTGGGGTCTCCATGGCTGACCCACCATTGGAGGTCATCTGGCAGGGACCTCAGGTATCGGTCCAGCACGACCCGCTCCACGATTTGGGGGCCAGACAACACCTCAGGCTGCAGCCATTTTTTTACTAGTTGCACCAGGTCATGCATTTGAGACCGGGGTGGCCGATCTGGACGATATTTCCATTGGTGTACACGTTGGGCCCGAACGGCCGTAGTCACCCCCAGACGAGCCAGAATTTCTGCCTTTAGCTTTTGATAGTCTTTAGCATCATCTGGTGGCAGGTCAAAGTAGGCTTTTTGAGGATCTCCAGTGAGAAAAGGATCAATGAGGCCGGCCCATTGGTCCTGAGACCATCCTTCTCTCTCCGCTGTCCTCTCAAACATAGCAAGAAATGCCTCTACATCATCGCTCAGGGACAATTTCTGTAGAAAATGGCTTGCCCTCACAGTCACCTGGTTGCCAGGGGCAACAGCCGCTGGCTCCTGAACCTGAGACAGCTGCTGCACCGCTTCCTTTAAGGCAGTCACCTGAGCCTGTATAACCCCTTGCTGGGCTGCTTGCTGGGCTGCTAACTGGGCCACCAACAGGCGAGTATTTTCTTGCTGCAGAGCCAGCGCCTCTTTGTGGTAAGTTTGCGCTTGTATGTTAGCCAGGGTCAGCTGTTTAATTAGCTCCTCCATTGCTTCAACTTTCAATGTTTGTGCAGCTTTAACCCAGGACATAAATTCAATGTACTGTCCCTTTAAATGTCAGTTCAATATAAAGTCCAATGCAACAGAAAAAAAAAAACGTTTTTTTTTCTTCTTATGCCTGTTATTCTGTCCTGCCCGCATTCGAGCACCAGTGTAATGTTTGGGGGACCAGCTTGATCGCAGGACACAGGCTTCTTAAATCAAAACTGAGGTTTATTAAACTTAAATTGCTTAGCAGCAGCAAAAACAAAAGAAATAACAGTCTCACCGACTTGTACAGCTCAGAACTGCTATCGCAGTTAAACAGTCCTTCCAGGTAAGTCCTTCAGTAGCAGGTTTTTAGGCAGGACACTGCCAAGTCCTTTCACAGCTTTTCATAGCTTCCACAGCTTTCCTTGTCCACCATTCACCATGCATTGGACCCTCCTACACTCCTTTCCTCTCACCTGCACTTCCTGTCTGCTTTAAACTACTTCCTTAGACAGGTGCGTTAACCCTTTCCATTCCCTTAAAGGCACCACAGTCCAAACAGAGGGGAAATATAACGTCCTTCCAGGACCCAGCCATGGCGTCCTGTACAATATATATATATATATGTATATCTGTGTGTATGACTGTGTGTCCCTAGCGTGTCGAGATCCTACGGGGTAAAATGACTGCACCAGCCAAGCAGACACTGGCTGGAAAAAGCGCCCATAGGCGATTCAGTTCGCATGTGTAGCGCTATACAAGTCATTCATTCATTCATTCATTCACCGATAAGAGGCACTATTCCTCCCACTGACACCACTGATGAGGCAATAATTCCTCCATTGACGCCAACAAAGGGGCACTATTCCTCCCACTGACACCACTGATGAGGCAATAATTCCTCCATTGACGCCAACAAAGGGGCACCATTCCTCCCACTGACACCACTGATGAGGCAATAATTCCTCCATTGACACCAACAAAGGGGCACTATTCCTCCCACTGACAAGAACTATGGAGCACTATTCCTCTCCCTAATACCAAAGATTGGACATTGTTTACTTCCACTGATGCCAGTTTAAAGGACAGTAAACAGCTCTTTGTTTGGAAAGTTTGGAGACCCCTGGTTTAGAGTAGACACAGTTTAAACCGGATCTTTGTTTAAAATGTACCTTATTTTGCCGAGACTTTAGTCATTTAGTTTTGTAAGGTTGTAAAAGTTCAGCTCTACCATGTTTAAAAATATTTGTTGGGTTTTGACCCCTTTGGATACATGTACTTTGAAGAGCAGATGCACTCATTTTCCCCAGAGCTTAGTTATTGTCGTGAAGCTCTTCTGATTTCAATCACGCAATCATGTGCAAGCAAAAATGCTGTTTTTATTTTAAATTGGGTATTCTTTACAGAGTAAAGCTTACGACAATAAGCTCTGGGGAAAATGAGTGCAACTCCACTTGCAAAGTGCACAGTCTATTTGCTTCTAGTAAATCAGGCACATATTCTTGCAGCACTCTGCTCAAGCTACAAATTACTGCTGTGATTTCTTTTTATAAAAAATGATGCTTAGACATAGGTGTTGCGCAGGGTGTGTGCCAGTTGTGCCTGGGCACACCCTAATCGCCTTGTGCAGAACCAATTCCCCCTGCTGCCCAGGCCCCCTGTGTCCCCCCTCCCCCTTAGTACTGCCGGCTTCCCTTGTTTTCTCTTCTGCTTGCTGCTGCAAAGGATGTGTCAGGATGCAGAGTGGAGGAATATGTCATTCACCAGCCCCTTCATTTTCTGAATGAGTACAGTGAGGAATCGGTACTGATCACTCCTGTGTCCATTAGACCCCTTTCACATTGACACGTTTTTCAGGTGGTTCAGCGCTAAAAATAGCGCTGCTATACCGCCTGAAAAAATCGTGCCCTGCAGGCTTCAATGTGAAGCAGGACCGCTCCAAAAGTCCTGCTAGCCGCATCGTTGGTGAAATCAATGGGAAACCGCGGTAATACCGCCCGCAATGCGCCTCTACAGAGGTGCATTGCAGGCGGTATTAACCCTTTTTCGGCCGCTAGCGGGGGTTAAAACCGCACTGCTAGTGACCGAATATCGCGGTAAATACGACGGTATATCGGCGCTAAAAATCGCGCTGCTATACCGCCACCGCACCTCCACTGCCCCATGTGAAAGGGGCCTTAATAACTGAAGCATAGTAAACTGTGTTTGTGAAGGAAAAGGAAGCTGCTTGGCACAGAGCTGTTTAGACCCCTGATATTTTACCCAAAAATATTATAAAAAATTATTTAAAAAATTGCAAAACATAATAATAATAATAAAAAAAAAACTACAGACACCGTCCATTGCCCTACTGATACCATCTACTGCTCTACTGACATTGTCCATGTTTTAATACATGTTAAAAACATTCATTTATAATAGTGTGTGTATGTAAACTTTGGGGTGCACACCCTGATGCAATAGGCTGCACACACCTATGTGCTTAGACTATGCATGCATTGACTGAACATATGCCATCATCACCTAGTATTAAAGGACAAGCATATATTTTCTAATTATGTTTTGTATTTAACCACTTGCCGACCAGCTCATGTACATTTACGGCAGCAGGTCGGCTCTCCTGCGCAAACCTGTACATCTATGCAAGGAAGGTAGCAGGCGCATGGACTCGATGTCCGCCGGGAACAGTTATCTCTGTCATGTCTCAGTGAGCCCACCCCCCCTACAGTTAGAACACATCTAGGGAACACACTTAACCCCTTCAGTGTCCCCTAGTGTTAACCCCTTCCCTGCCAGTGTCGTTTATACATTAATCAGTGCATTTTTATAGCACCGATAAATGTATTAATGTCACTGGTCCCCAAAAAGTGTAATTTGGGTTCAAATATGTCGCAGTCCTGCTAAAAAACGCAGATCGCCGTCATGACCAGTAAAAACAGATGCGATAACGTTTGCACAAACCAATCAATATATGTCTATTGTAATTTTTTTTTAACCAAAATATGTAGAATATATATTGGCCTTAACTGATTAATAAATTATTTTTTTTTGGATATGTATTATAGCAGAAAGTAAAGAAATTGGGTTTTTGTTCAAAATTGTCGGTAATCGAAGATGTGATAAAATACCCCCCCCCCCCAAAAAAAAGGTAAAAAAGGACCTAGATTTTGTTTGGGAAGAGTGTTGCACGACCGTGTAATTGTCAGCGATGCAGTGCCGTATCGCAAAAAATGGCCTGGTCATTAAGTGGGGAAATCCTTCTGGGGCTGAAGTGGTTAATATGATTTAAAAAAAAAAAATTGGTTTCTTCTAAAAGAGGCCGAATTTGTAGGAAAGAATGAGATATTAAATGTCAGTTTCTCAGTTGGTAGGATGCAGAATAAACAATTAATTAAACAGTCTGTTTAACTCAAATAGTAAACTAACAAAGCATTAACATAACATCTCTTTTCAAACACCTGCTGGTGGCCACTGAGACCTGGCCGGATGCAGCTTTTAATATGGAGCAGAAAGGAGACATTGGCTCATTTATATTTCATTCATAATAAGCAAACACTTTAGTGTACAAAAAGCAAATTATATATTCAGGTACCTATCCCAATTTGGAAAATAATTAGAATATATATATATATATATATATATACAGTGTATATATGTATATATATTTATATCATTTCTCTTGTTAGATTATTAAGAGGAATACTATAACCATCAGTGTACTGCATCCAGTAAAATGCTGTTGTTTCATGCAACTCATGTGACTTACTATTGTAGAGGTGTGCTGCTGTTCATTTTCCCACTTGGATGAATATGTATCAGTGGTATCAGCTGCAATCTGGAGTCCAGGTGTTGGGGGACTGGGAGGTCCTGGCAAGAAAGTTGACCGTGGGGAAGGTGAATCAACATAATAATACCAGAAAAAGGTTACATATGATATTCATTGTTATAAATGTGATATAACTAAATTAGGATAGGAATAAGATCCCCCCAAAAAATCATGTAAGTCAATTCAGCAATTCAAAACAGTAAGTGAGGCCCGTAAGAAAGAAAGAAGAGAATAGTGCAGGGCCGGACATGACAGTGTGGAAGGGGAGCAACTAAAGGGTTAACTATGCTGGTAATTTGGGAAGGAACAGGAAGGGGCTGAATGGTTTGGAAGAAAGTTTGAAGGGGGCGGGGGATTACTTAAGGGAGAAGCAGGGACTTCCGGTCAGCAGAGGAAAGGACAGTGAAGAGGAAGCAGTTTACACACGCTGCTGTCCTCTGTATAATGGCCGACATAGACATCCTGCTGGCGAGGCTAAGGGCGGCTGTCGCGACTTGGGGACTGGAATGGCTGCTCAGCCAGGTGTCCCCCCTCATTGAAGACCAGGTTTCGGGGCCAGCAGCGGGAGGGGAGGTGGAGGACCAGGCCTCTGGAGCATTATTTTCCAGGGCCCTCTCCTAGATCTGAGTGCCAGACTAGGAGCCCCCCCACACGCGGGACCCGCAAAAACGGGCAGTAGCTGTGCCTAGTGCGGGGCCCAGTCCGAATCCTCTCCACTGGCAGAGCTCGGTGGAAGGGGCTATGGGTCACCATCTTGCCTTGTCCCCGACCGCGCGACGCATGACTCAGGAACATGAGGTCGCTCCACCCCGGGTCACTACGCAGGGGAAGGCTCGGCAGGGGATAAGAACATACACCAGTCGCGGCCGGCGGCTCCAGGAGGCAGAGAGGTGACGAGGCCGAAGCAGAGGGGGTGCAGACAGGAGACAGACGTGGGGGAAGGAGTCATCATGGCCCGGTGCGAGTGGGCATGCGCAGCAGCGGCACAGACAGCGGGTCCAGTGTTGGGGGGTGTCCTCAGCCACGGCACGGTTCCGCGGCCTCCAGGCAGGCAATCTTCTCCTGGAGGGCTACCCTTTCCTTCACACCAGCTCCTAAAGTGTGGTTCGAAGGGGAGCTGTCGGGCTCGGAGGGTGGGGCGCAGCACCGAGGGAAGAAAGAGCGACAGCTGCGGGAGGCATTTCTGGTCAGTCCAGTAAGTCATATGATGTTCACAATGTTTCTTTGAATGATGCACTGTGTGGGTTGTTGGGTTTTAAACAGGGGGTTACTGGGATTGATTTGGGGATCGCGCGGCAAAAAGGGGCTGCGGCGGCTGGCCCGAGGGTGGCGGTCATTCCGTTTGCCAATCCCGGGTCAGAGGCGTAGCTCACAGAGCTGCTAATGGGGCTATGGGACTTAATGCAGCATTTTGCGGGGGGTCAGGGATAGCACCCGCAGGTGTCGCCTTGGTTGCAGCTGTCGGGTGGGGGTGACATTAATGGGGGAGGGGCAGTCCGGAATGGGGCCATTAGTGCACTGCCACCGGGAGTGGGGGGTCATTGGCTCCAGCGGTGCTTTACACGCCTCCCTTGGAAGCTGCAGCAGTGAGTTCCAAAGCGGGGAGGAGTCGGGGTTGCGCAGGAGGCCACTGGATGGAAGGATGTGGTTAGGATTGCCGATGCGGGAAAATGTCAGGTATATGTGTGCTTCGAAGAGCCATTGGGAGCACATTTGAAGCAGGAGGTCTGGGACAAAATTTGCAAAGGTGAGTATGTGGAGATTTTCTCCTTGTTGCATTCCAAGAAGGAGGATGAGGAGAAGCATACGTATAGACTGATTCCCCGGACATTTGTGAATTGGTTGCAAGCGTTTGCCATTATGGCAAGCGTTATAGGGGAAAAGAACCCGGATCATTGTTCGGTGCTGTTTTACTACATGGATGCCGTCAGCGAGGCCCACCGGGTATATGGTGGCTCCGCGTGGCTGCGGTATGATAAACAGTTCCCGCAGCAGAGGGCTTTCCGCCCATCCCTTAGGTGGGACCACAAGGACATCAGCATCTGGATGCAGCTCATGTCCTTGGCTCGAGCCCCGAGCCAGTGTTTTCAAGCGGGCTGGGGGTGTCATTTCTTCTGGACTGCCGGTCGAAAAGAAGTTGGGGATCTGCTGGCAATATAATGAGGGTTCCTGTAAGTACGGGGGTCTTGTAGTTTCAAGCATAAGTGCTGAGGGTGTGGGGTGCCCATCCTCAGTCGCGATGCTTCAAAAAGGATGCTACCTTTCCTAAATAGGTACCCGAATTGAGAGGCGGCGGCATTTTGGCCGCTGGTTTCTCGGAAGGTTTTTAGGATTCCATGTTCTCTGTCCACGGTGCCCGCTTTTGCGAGGAACTTGAGGTCTGCATTGCAACAACCGGGGGGTGGTATCCGAAAAATTGGCCAAGGAAGTCGCGATGGGGCGCATGGGGGGTCAGTTTCCTGAGAAGCCTTTGCAGACTCTGGTGGTTTCGCCTCTGGGGATGGTGCCTAAGAAGGAACCGAAAATGGGGGTTTGGTCAATAATGCCATTGACCCTTATGATTGCACAGTGTCCTACACCTCATTTGATGCGGCAGGTAGGTGGGTGAAGAGGTTTGGGCAGGGGGCATTGATGGCAAAATAGGATATTGAATCCGCTTTTCGCTTGCTCTTGGTACATCCGGACAGTTTTTGGCTGCTGTGGTGCTGTTGGCAAAGAGAATATTTTGTGGATCGCTGTCTGCCCATGGGTTGTTCCATTTCATGTGCAATGTTTGAGAAGTTTAGCTTCTTTTTGGAATGGGTGGTGAGGGACGTGTCGGGGCCTGGAATCGGTCATCCATTATTTGGATGATTATCTTTGCGTGGGGGCCGCCTTCTTCCAAAGTGTGTGCGATTCTCCTATCTACGTTGCAGCACGTTGCGGGTAGGTTAAGCGTCCAGCTGGCAGCGGACAAGACAGAGGGCCCGACCACTGTGATTAGTTTCCTGGGCATAGTGCTGGATTCGGAGGCTATGGAATGCCGATTACCTAAGTGTGTGCGATTCTCCTATCTACGTTGCAGCATGTTGCGGGTAGGTTAGGTGTCCAGCTGGCAGCAGACAAGACAGAGGGCCCGACCACGGTGATTAGTTTCCTGGGCATAGTGCTGGATTCGGAGGCTATGGAATGCCGATTACCTAAGGATAAATTAGCGGTGCTCAAGTTTGAGATTCAAGGGATAATGGGAAGGAGCAAGGTACAGCTACGGACCTTGCAGTCACTGTTGGGGAAGTTTACCACTACACTGTGCGACCTTTCCCATGATAGGCCTCCAGCCGTATCAACCAGCTCGGAGACAACCCCATCCACCCTCCCAAAACAAATTCCCCTCACCTCCAGGTAGTGCCCTCCCACCTCACATGATACCACAGTGCCCAGGGCAACTGACCCTTCTGCCCACCCTTGTTCCGGCTTTGTTGGTAAGATATGCCCATAGCTATTTAAGAGCCTGGTCAGTGAGGGGTTGTTGCTGGTTAGTATGGAGTGCTGAGCCTAGGATTGTGAGGCCTGAAGGGGCCCCTGGGTCTGGGGGGGCTCTGCCTCCAGGCATGACCTGTGTAAAGAAGAAACTGAGTAGTTGACCAGGAGACACCCTGTAATGCAAGGGAGGACCTGTACAAAAGGATGCCTGAACAGCAGTCTTTGCAAGCAGCAGGATTCCAAGGGACAGTGTGAGTACCTCTACCTACCACCCCCAGAGTCAACAAAAGGGAGAAGTCAATCCAGATGCAATATTTAGAAGGAAAGTGTCACACCTTACCTTAACCCCTTGCTCTGGGATCTTTTCAAGGAAGCCAGGTGGACTGGCATTTCGCTATTTTCTACTAAGGGGGCATAGAGCGCCTGCATACAATTGCAATTTTGCTATTTTCTACTAAAGGGGACACAGAACTCCTACATACAGTTGAGACTTTGCTATTTTTCACTGAGGGGACATGGAGCTCCTGCATACAGTTGGGATGTAAGAAGACATTTGCTACTGATCCATTAAGGATTGACATTATTCCAAAGGGAGTACAGTCTAGGATACATTTTGCTGCAAGTTGTTCATAGAGAAGTTGTCCTCCAAGTTGTATCTGAACTCAGTTTTGCCATCCCATAACGCCTTATCCCCATCCAAGTTTATATTCCTTCAGTAAAACATAAAAACAAGCCCAAGGACTGGTTTTCTGTCTGTGGAGGCAAGCTAGAAAATTAGTTTTGCCTTGCCATGCAGGGTTAGAGGGACCCAAAACCTAGCAACGCTCTAGAAGGGAGAGCATAGGTGTGCCGTGCGCAACCTATTGCATAAGGGTGTGCACCCCAAAGCTCAAACACACATGCGTGTGTGTTTGTGTCTAAATATGGCCCGAGCACATTGATCTCCCTGCTGGCACAGTGAAAGGAGTGTGTAAACCAGGGATATGCAATTAGCGGACCTCCAGATGTTACAAAACTACAATTCCCATCATGCCTCTGCCTTTGGGTGTCATGCTTGTGGCTATCAGAGTCTTGCTATACCTCATGGGACTTATAGTTCTGCAACAGCTGGAGGTCCGCTAATTGCATATCCCTGGACTGTAAACACTTCTTTTATGACAGAGCCGGTAAGAGGGAGGTCTTTCCTATCTCCCCGCTGCTACACAGAGTGATAATGCTAATGCACACTTTACCAATCTTGCTCTATTGGTAAAGGTTTTTCAATAAAATAAGATTTATCTGAAACCCTGGTTATAAAATGTCATCATACCTTTCTTGGAAAAAGCTAGGAATTCTTTTATTTTCCTGTGTGAGAGAATTACCAAGTTATCATCCCATTTGGTACTATTTTCTGCATTATAGTTGTCGTTTCCATGGTCTGTGTGATCTAACAGTGAAAGCCGTAAGTTGGCAAGTGATTCTTCAGGATCAGAAAAACCAATGGTTAAGGATGCAGTATATTTGCAAATATCTGTAAAAAATTAAAATGCTTGATTACTTTTTTGTCTTTCAATTAGCAACTTAATGTTTTTTACTTTTATTTCACTCTTACTTACCATTTGTACCCCTAGTACCAATTGAGCATCCTTTAAACCCCACAGCCTACCTGAGTATTGTTGCTGACCATGTTCATCCCTTTATGACTACAATGTACCCATCTTCTGATGGCTCCTTCCAGCAGGATAATGCACCATGTCACAAAGCGCAAATCATCTCACCGCTGGTTTCTTGAACATGACAATGAGTTCACTGTACTCCAATGGCCCCCATAGTTACTAGATCGCAATCCAATAGAGAACCTTTGGAATGTGGTGGAAGGGGAGATTTGCCTAATGGTTGTGCAGCTGACAAATCTGCAGCAACTGTGTGATGCTATCATGTCAATATGGACCAAAATCTCTGAGGAATGTTTCCAACACCTTGTTGAATCTGTGCCACAAAGAATTAAGGCAATTCTGAAGGCAAAGGGTGTCCAACCCAGGGCCGATCCTAGGCAGGGTGCACAGGGTGCATTGCACCCAGGCGCCTGCAAGGGTGGGGGCACCGAAGTGGCAGAGTTCTCCCCTCCCTTCTCTCCTTGTTTGTTTCTGTCCATAACTAGTGTTCTAGACATAGGTGTGTGTCTGTCCAGAACTGATGTGTCTCTGACCATCTCTTTTACTATGTCTGCAGTCTCTGATCATCTCCTGTTCTGTGTCTGCAGTCTCTGATCATCTCCTGTATTATGTCTGCAGTCTCTGACCGTCTCCTGTACTATGTCTGCAGTCTCTGACCGTCTCCTGTACTATGTCTGCAGTCTCTGACCGTCTCCTGTACTATGTCTGCAGTCTCTGATCATCTCCTGTTCTGTGTCTGCAGTCTCTGAACGTCTCCTGTACTATGTCTGCAGTCTCTGACCGTCTCCTGTACTATGTCTGCAGTATCTGACCATCTCCTGTATCATGTCTGTAGTATGTCTGGGGGCTCTTTCTAACAGACTCTCTAACAGAAGCCCTCTCTGTGTCCATCAGAGAGGCCCAACTCCAGGTCCCAATAAAGTACTCTGCTTCTCTTCCTGTATTTTGTTTATTGTTAAGAGATCATGTAAGGATCACAGGGTAACGAAGACTTTGTGGGGGAGCATCTCTGTGGTTGAGTCATTGCCATATAAACATTTGTAAAGGGGAGGAGTTAGTATAATGACCATGCCCATGTGGGGGCGCCAGAAATATTTCTGCACCCAGGCGCCTGTGACCCTAGGATCAGCCCTGGTCCAACCCAATACTAGCAAGGTGTATCTAATAAAGTGGCCGGTGAGTATATGATATTTTTGCATGTTCTAGCATCATATTCATTGAATTTTTATGGTTATTTGTAATCATACATATTTGAAGTGATATATTTCTCATTGTTCATTTCACCCAAAGATATTTACGACTCTGTTGTCGCATTCATTTTGGCGACACCATCACAGTCAAACATAACCCTATTGATACACATAATACATTTTTCCTCACTACTCAAGGAGTTTTTGATTTTATATTTTCTGAGGCTAAGCGCACCTTTTCAGTATTATTTCTCACCAAATAGAGCCAATCACTTGAAAAAACAATCACATGATCTGTTAAGTCATTTGAAAACCTCTACACCAATCATGGTGTTTGTTTTATTCTGCCAATGATAAAAATTTTATAAAAGTGCTTGTCAAAAGAAGTCACATTGAAAACACATCACGAGTCAAGGCATGTAAGAGATCGACTTCAAAAGTGAACATTTCTTGCAGCAAATGTTGACGTTCAACACAAATATGTCTGTCATTGTAACAAATTTACAAATGTTTGGGGCATAACATTGAGCCAAAATGTGGGTCCTCATTAAAGCGGAGTTCCACCCAAAATTGGAACTTCCGCTTATCCCACTCCTCACCCCCTTACATGCCACATTTGGCATGTCATTTTTTTGGGGGGGGAGTGGGGGCTTCAGGAGGAGTGGGACTTCCTGTCCCACTTCCTCCTTCCGCCGAGAGGCTGGTTAGGCGATTAAGCTTAATCGCCTACAGCAGCCCCTCCCTGTAGGCGATCGCCTAGGACACGTCACAGGTCCTAGGGGATCTCCTGTCCAATCAGACGGCACCGGGCCGCACCGGACGCCCATGCGCAGTGCTGCTCGCGCAGTGGGTGCCTGGCCGTGAAGCCGAAAGCTGTCACGGCCGTGTGCCCACAGTTGAAATGAAGACGCCGGCCTGAGAGGGGGGGAGAGGAGCGGAGCCCCGGCCGGCGCGTCGCTGGAATGCTGGAGCAGGTAAGTGTATGTTTATTAAAAGCCAGCAGCTACACTTTTTGTAAACATAAAAATTGGCTGGAACACCCCTTTAAGAAGAGCAGAAACAAATTTATAGGCGTTACCTTAAAGGGGTTGTAAAGGTTCATTTTTTATTTTCTAAATAGGTTCCTTTAAGATAGTGCATGATTGGTTCACTTACCTTTTCCTTCCATTTCCCTTCTAAATGTTTTTTTTCCTTTGTCTGAATTTCGCACTTCCTGTTTCTCCTCAGTAAGCTTTCCCCCATCATCCGAGCTGTTCTGGCTGGGGATTAGTCAGCCAGAACAGCTTACTGATGAGGAACAGGAAGTGAGAAATTCAGACAAAGAAAACAAAGAAAAAAAACATTTCAAAGGGAAATCGAAGGAAAGGGTAAGTGAACCAACAATGCACTAGCTTAAAGCAACCTATTTAGAAAATATAAAACAAACATTTACAACCCCTTTAAGTAAAGTTAAAGTGGAGCTCCACCCAAAAGGCAAAGTTCCGCTTTATGGACTCGTTCCCAGCTCCTCATGAACCATTGTCACTTTTGAGGAGCAGAGGGGTATGTGTGTTTTTTTTATTTTTATGTTGGTTGAACTGGATGGACTAGGATGGGTTTTACTCATGTAACTATGCAACAAGACTAAGGCCAGTTTTCTCCAAGTGGGAATTCAGAAATGTTTGGTGGACCACATGATATTTTGCAGCAAAAGGTCTGTGCACTTTTTATATATTGGTATGACATTCAGCAGGTTTGCCCATAGTATGCTGCATCACTCCTAAACTAACCCATGAATTTTATTCTTTGTCCCACAGCCAATAAAAACAGTTGTTTCAGAAGACTCCGACTCAGTACCTGCTTGTGTGTGCCAAAGGCTGTACATCAAGCCAAATACATATCAGGTTTTCCCTAAGCCAACTCATCTGGACAAATAGCTTGCTCTTTTTAATGGTCCATATCTGCACAGCTCACGGTAACAGAGGGCTTTAGAGGGCTTCCCCATGACTTTTTAATCCCTTTTTTCTCCTAAATCCTAATCATCCTCCTTCAATCTGCTGATGCAGCTCTAGCCAGATCCTATAGTGATATTGATGCTGCTTTTTCCTCGTTATCTTCTACAGACATTTGAATTTTTATTCCTTTTTCATTTTTACTATCCAGCCAGCAACAGTAGCATTTGTTTTTGACAATATGTCACAAAGTTATCAGTTCTGACTTTTATTTTTATGGTTTAGAATGATGTCTTTTTTTTCAATACAATGCTGCACATTCTAAGCAGGGTTTATAAAGCTATCTAGTGTCAGAATAGAGGTGAGGCATAGATAGCAAACCTTGCAATCTGTAGCAATATTTGCTAGACAGGTCTACGTTTTGGCGCATTTGTACCATTTTTTTTTGTTTTAGATAATATCTACTATACCATTTATTTTATACATGCAGTTTAAGTCTGCATAATGCCATATTTATGAGGACTTCTACATAATGCCATATTTATGTTGTAGACTTTTAGGCAAATGCCCCACCTACTAGGTGTTTAACTTGCGCAAAGCTGCCAATATAAAAAAAAGGGGAAAAAACTGCGCTAAACCAAACATAAAATAAAAAACAAAGCAGCTAGCACTCAAACAAAGTAAAGTAAAATGGTAGAACAATAATGCAGCGCTGCATTATTGTTCTACCAAGCTGCCAATATGTACATCCGTGGGTGATGGCATCCACCCATGGATCCTAAAAGAATTAAGCTCTGTAATTTCAAAGCCATTGTTTCTAATTTTTAGGGACTCATTAATGACTGGAATAGTACCACTGGATTGGCGCAGGGCCAACGTGGTGGCTATAGTTAAAAAGGGAACAAAGTCTTTACCAAGTAACTATAGACCTGTTAGTTTAACTTCTATAGTTAGGAAGATACTGGAGTGTTTAATAAAAGACCACATGGATGAGTTCTTGCTGGAAAAAAAACATTTTAAGCAACAGACAGCATGGATTCATGAAAGACAGAAGCCGTCAGACAAACCTGTAGGGATGAGCCGAACACCCCCCTGTTCGGTTCGCACCAGAACCTGCTAACACAGCAAACGTTCGTGTGAACTTTAGAACCCTGTTAAAGTCTATTGGACTCGAACGTTTGAAATCTAAAGTGCTAATTTTAAAGGCTAATATGCAAGTTATTGTCCTAAAAAGTGTTTGGGGACCCGGTCCTGCCCCAGGGGACATGTATCAAAAAAAAAGTTTTAAAAAACGGCAATTTTTTCGGGAGCAGTGAATTTAATAATGCTTAAATTGAAACAATAAAAGTGAAAAAATTCCTTTAAATTTCGTACCTGGGGGGGTGTAAAGTATGCATGTGAAATAGAGCATGTTTCCCGTACTTAGAACTGTCTCTGCACAAAGTGTAATTTCTAATAGAAAAAAAAAGTCATTTAAAACTGACTTGCGGCTATAATGAATTGTCGGCTCCCGGCAATTCAGAGAGAATTTATTCATAAAAAAATAAAAATAAAGCGTGGGGTCTCCCCAAATTCAATTACCAGGCCCTTCAGGTCTGGTATGGATATTAAGTGGAACCCCGCCGTCAATTAAAAAAAAAATGATGTGGGGTTTTCCCCAAATATCCATTCCAGACCCTTCAGGTCTGGTGTGGATTTTAAGGGGAACTCCACCCCAAAAATCCACACCAGACCCCTTATCCGAGCACGTAACCTGGCCGGCCGCAGAAAAGAGGGGGGGGGACAGAGAGCAGACCCCCCCTCCTGAACTGTACCAGGCCACATGCCCTCAACATGGGGAGGATGTCCCCATGTTGATGGAGACAAGGGCCTCATCCCCACAACCCTTGCCCGGTGGTTGTGGGGGTCTGCGGGCGGGGGGCTTATCAGAATCTGGAAGACCCCTTTAACAAAGGGGAGTGAGTGAGTGAGAAACTTATATAGCACAACACATGCAAACTGAATTGCCTCTGGGCCCCCCTATGTGAATTGGTAATGGGGTACATTGTACCCCTACCATTTCACGAAGGAAGTGTAAATAGTTGTAAAAAAACACACACACCGTGGAAAAAAATCCTTTATTAAAAAAAAAAAATCCAGCCGTGGTAATCCACTCTCGGTCCCCGCTCCCCGCTCCAACGTTGTCGGTATCCAGCGACGGGTGATCTCCTCTCCAGCGATGAGAAGATCGTCCGGGATCCATGGTGTGTGTGTTTTTTTTACAACTATTTACACTTCCTTTGTGAAATGGTAGGGGTACAATGTACCCCATTACCAATTCACATGGGGGGGCAGGATCTGGGGGTCCCCTGTGTTAAAGGGGTCTTCCAGATTCTGATATGCCCCCCGCCCGCAGACCCCCACAACCACCGGGCAAGGGTTGTGGGGATGAGGCCCTTGTCCCCATCAACATGGGGACATCTTCCCCATGTTGAGGGCATGTGGCCTGGTATGGTTCAGGAGGGGGGGGGGCTGCTCTCTGTCCCCTCCTCTTTTCTGCGGCCGGCCAGGTTACATGCTCAGATAAGGGGTCTGGTGTGGATTTTTGGGGGAACTCCACACCATTTTTTTTTAATTTGGGGTGGAGTTCCCCTTAAAATCCACACCAGACCTGAAGGGTCTGGAATGGATATTTGGAGGGAACCCCACGTAATTTTTTTTTAAAAATTGACAGCGGGGTTGCCCTTAATATGCATACCAGACCTGAAGGGCCTGGTAATTGAATTTGGGGGGACCCCACGCTTTTTTTTTTTTTATGAATGAATTATCTCTGAATGCCGGGAGCCGACAATTAATTATAGCAGCGAGTCAGTTTTAAATGACTTTTTTTCCTTCAGAAATGACACTTTGTGCAGAGACAGTTCTAAGTGCGGGAAACATGCGCTATTTCCCATGCTTACTTTACACCCCCCCCTAGGTACGAAATTTAAAGGAATATTTCACTTTTATTGTTTCACTTTAAGCATTATTAAATTCACTGCTCCCGAAAAAACTGACGTTTTTAAAACTGTTTTTGCATTGATACATGTCCCCTGGTGCAGGACCCGGGTCCCCAAACACTTTTTAGGACAATAACATGCATATTAGCCTTTAAAATTAGCACTTTAGATTTCTCCCATAGACTTTAACAGGGTGTTCTGTGGCTTTTCGAATTTGCCGCAAACACCCCAAATTGTTCGTTGTTCGCCGAACAGGCAATGTTCCAGTCGAACATGAGTTTGATTAGAACTCAAAGCTCATTCCTACAAACCTGATTTATTTTTATGAAGAGGTAAGTAAAACCTTGGACAGAGGCATGGCAGTGTTGACGTGGTATACTTGGATTTGGCAAAAGCGTTCAATACAGTTCCGCACACACGGCTCATGTTTAAGGTAAAGTCTACAGGCTTGGAAATATCAGTTTGTAAATGGATAAAAGACAGATTTCAGAGAGTAGTGGTTAATGATTCCTACTTTGAATGGTCTAAGGTTATCAGTGGTGTACCCCAAGATTCAGTGTTGGGACCCTTACATTTTAATATCTTTATAAATGATATTGGGTGTGAGATCAAAAGTAACATTTCTGTCTTTGCAGATGACACCAAGCTATGCAGTGGAATAACGTTCTTACAGGATGTCTCCAATTTACAAGCAGACCTTAATGTCTAATTGGGCGAATATGTGGCAGATGAGGTTTAATGTTGATAAATGTAAATGTTATGTTATGCAATTGAGGGCTTAGAATATGCATGCTTGATACATACTGGGGAGGTACAACTGGGGGAATCCATAGTGCAGAAGGATTTGGGGGTTTTGGTAGATCATAAGCTCAATAATGGCATGCAATGCCAAGCTGCGGTTTCCAAAGCGAGCAAAGAGGTATGGACTCCAGAGAGAGAGATATAATTTTGCCCCTGTACAAATCATTAGTAAGACCTCATCTGGAATATGCAGTTCAGTTTTGGCCCCCAGTTCTCAAAAAGGATATCGGGGAACTGGAGAAAGTGCAGAGAAGGGCAACCAAACTGATAAGAGTCATGGAGGAGCTCAGCTTTGAGGAAAGATTAGAGGAACTGAAAGGTTTCTTCACAGTAAGAGCTGTGAAAATGTGGAATAGACTCCCTCCAGAGGTGGTTTTGGCCAGCTCAGTAGATTGCTTTAAAAAAGGCCTGGATACTTTCCTAAATGTACATAATATAACTGGGTACTAACATTTATAGGTAAAGTTTATCCAGGGGAAAATCCTATTGCCTCTCGGGGAATCAGGAAGCAATTTTTCCCCTGCTGTAGCAAATTGGAGTAGGCTCTGCTGTTTTTTTTTTGCCTTCCTCTGGATCAACTGTGGGTATAGAATTGGGTATATGGTATTGTAGGATGTTTTTTTTATTTTTTTATGGTTGAACTAGATGGACTGTGCCATAGCGGAAAAACATGGAGTATGTACTACTCTTGGTCCTGTCAGTGGAAGCTGATCAGAGATATTTATTACCTACTGAGATCGGGGTTTTAAATGTATTATCTTGTTGATGTAAGGAACCTGTTATGGAATTGTCATTCAGGAGCGAGTCGAGGAGAATAAGGAACATCATTTAAGTGTTACTTAAATGAACTGGAGAAAGTGCAGAGAAGAGCAACCAAACTGATAAGAGGCATGGAGGAGCTCAGCTATGAGGAAAGATTAGAAGAACTAAATCTATTCACTCTTGAGAAGAGGAGAATTAGGGGGGATATGATCAACATGTACAAATATATAAGAGGTCCATACAGTGAACTTGGTGTTGAGTTATTCACTTTACGGTCAACACTGAGGACAAGGGGGCACTCTTTACGTCTAGAGGAAAAGAGATTTCACCTCCAAATACGGAAAGGTTTTTTCACAGTAAGAGCTGTGAAAATGTGGAACAGACTCCCTCCAGAGGTGGTTCTGGCCAGCTCAGTAGATTGCTTTAAGAAAGGCCTGGATTCTTTCCTAAATGTACATAAAATAACTGAGTACTAAGATTTGTAGGTAAAGTTGATCCAGGGTAAATCCGATTGCCTCTCGGGGATCAGGAAGGAATTTTTTCCCCTGCTGTAGCAAATTGGATCATGCTCTGCTGGGGTTTTTTGCCTTCCTCTGGATCAACTGTGGGTATGGAGTTGGGTGTATGGGATTGTATTGTGTTTTTTATTTTGTTTGTTTATTTTTTTGAGGTTGAACTGGATGGACTTGTGTCTTTTTTCAACCTGACTAACTATGTAACTATGTTAGGCTTGAGAATGTTTTATTGCAAAAAATTAGAAGTATCTAAGACAGTGAAATAATAAAGGAGCACAAAGGAAAAGATAGGGTTCCCAATTAAAGCGGTTTTTAACCCACTTCTATAAAATCATCTTATCCCCTATGTACCATATTAAGATGTGTCCCTGTGCCTTTGTTCTGTAAAAATCTGCCGATCTGTACTGATATAAGCTGCGTTCCGGGCACACAGCTGATTCCTCTCTTCCTGCTCTCTCTGGCTCACAGCTGCAGTGGGCGGGGACAAGCCATCCCGCTGATGTCAGCGGGGAGGAGGGGGAGAGAAGACACAGAGAACTGACAATCCGCTGAGCGTCTGGAGCCGTGCTCATACAAGGTACAGATCGGCTGATTGTTTACATTAAACAGGCACAGGGACACATATTATTAAAGTACAGAGGGGATAGGATTATTTTATAGCAGATAGCGAGGAGCAGGAGCGGGGGGTGGGGGGTTAGGCACAGGTACGAACAGGGAGGGGGGAGGAGGACAGAGGACACAGACACACAGAGAGCTATAGACAGGAGAGCTGCAGCTGACGGAATCATGCAAACAGACCACGGTGTTAGGGCTCAGCAACCATGATTATCGTGGTCTGTTTTCAGAGGGAGGGTATAGCCAGGCAGGATCAGACAGGTTTTTTAGGGTATACAGGGGGTCAAATGGCACATTACAAGCACTGTGCTGTATAACATACTTTAAAGGAACAGTATCTAGTGTTTTTTTTTTGGGGGGGGGGGGGGTTAACAAACGCTTTAAGACAATTAGAAACTATGAGGAAGGGTCTTTTCAAAAGTTTGGCTGCTAGTAGTTAGTTACATTCAGCTAAACATTCTGTAATGTAAAAGATGCTTCAGTGCTTTCCCAAGCACAGGAGAATCCCTGATTGGTGACCTGGGAGCATAGCCAAAGTGCTGGGCTGCTAGTTTCCAATGTACCATTGACGTGGGACCAGTGCAGTGCTGCTCAGGTAAGTGTACATGTATACACTTTGCTCCCACTGACCACTAATGAAGGGGAGGGGGGGGGGTAGTAACCACTGACCACTAATATGGGATACACATTGCCCAAAAAAAAAGGGGGCAGAGACACACTAAAATAAAGGGGAAATATATTGACCACAATAAAAGGGGCTCATGCTGACCACCGTGAAGGGGTCACACATTGATCACAACAAAGGGTGCACAGGCTGTGAGCATAACAATGGGTGCATATACTGACCAACATAAAGGATGCATACTTACCACCATAAAGGGGCACACCAACTATCATATAGCTGAACACACAGACCACCATGAAGGAAGTATACTGACCATAATGTGCAGGAGGTCACACTTACCTCCATAAGCATGGTGGAACACAGAGAGTACTGACTGCTGCATTCTATATGCTACAATCTATATGCTTGCAACATTTTTGCTAACGCCATCTAAATCATGCCTAGTTAATATGGCATAAAAAGCAGTCTACCAAAAATTAAGCATTAGCAGGCAAAACTGCTTATGATTTATTTTTTCTTTACAAATATATTTGTGCTTCTTTATCACAGTCCTGTTTTAGGTACTTCCCAAGTTCTGCAAAACATACTAAAAGCTGAACAGATGAATGCACACTCTGCAAAGCCTAATACATTTAGTAATAAGCAGCTGGCCTCAAATAAGGACAAGATGCTCCATCTATTCTTTAGTTCACAGGTACACACGGTACACAAGCTTATTCACATTGATGAGTAGTTGATATTAGTGCAGAAGGTAAAGGGAACACATAAACCACTCCTTCTAATGAGGGGCTTAAGTTGCATAGTCTATCTTAAGCAACATCGAAACACAATAACTTCTGTACTTATATCATCTTTTAACTGCTTTTCCATTATATAGGAAGCTTTTATTTAAGGTGACCCTGTTGTGGCCTATAAAGTGCCTAAGGGAGCAATACCAATGAAGTGCAAGTGTTCTGTCAAAAAAAATAGCCAATTCGTCGAGATCTCCAATCACATCACTTCAGGTTTATGTAAACCATCAATAATTGGAGATTTTGACGAGTTGCTGTTTTCACACAATACTGGCAAGTGTGTACACTCCAATACACAAAGACTTTACTGCTTTGACAGAACAGCGGCTAAGAAGGAAAAGGTTGTCGCCAACTCGGAGGTGGGCATTTTGTTGGTTAGTATCAGGCTATCAATATCGTGTACTGGAGTGTATACGGTTGCCAGTGTTGTGTGAAAACAGCAATTCGTCTCCAATTACTGGTGGTTTAAAGTAACCAAAGTGACATGATTGAAGATCTCGATGAATTGCCTATTTTGACAGAACACAGGCACCTTGGTGGTGCATTCAAGAACTGTGCTATTCTGTAAAATCAATCCCTGAATCCTTGTGGAGTCGTTTGGATTCTACATTTACAGTATGCTGAACACAGCCTATCCATACAGTCAGTGTTAGTGGACTAGTTAGACTAGTAAAGGCACTCCTTGGAAAGAGAGGGGGGGGGGTTGCATTTGGTGGAGTTTAGATATCAATTCAGAGAAAGCTTTGCCCCAGTAACAATGTTTAACAGGCAAAGCTTTTCTGTTTCCTACCACCAGATCCAGTAATTTTTCAAGTTTCCCAGTCATCTCCTCCTTTTACTGCACGTGTGTGCTGTGGCTCTATTCATGCATAGAGGTACGCTCAGGGCAGCCATCACAAATTTTGGGGCCCCTTACACAGCTTTAGTCAGGGCCCCCCTGGAGCACAGAAGCGAAGGGTGTGCAGACGAAAAGAAGCAAGTGTAATCTCTTCTCTCCTGACGCGAGATAATAAGCAGGGGGGGGGGAGGGGTGCCTGGGGACCATCGGGCCCCTTACAGGTGTAATGTGCAAAAAATAAATAAATTAAGAAATACATAAAGATGGGAGGGGGCCAGCTGGGCCTGTAAGGGGCCCTGGGGACCATCGGGCCCCTTACAGGTGTAATGCAAAAAAATATATATTAAAAATAAAAAAAAATTGGGGGGGCCAGCCGGCCGGTCCTGTAAGGGGCCCTGGGGACCATTGCCTCCCTTAAGGTGTAATGCAAAAAATAAATAAATTTAAAAATAAAAGACGTGAGGGGGGCCAGGCGGGCCTGTAAGGGGCCCTGGGGACCATTGGGCCCCTTACAGGTGTAATGCAAAAAAAAACGGTAGGGGGGCCAGCCGGGCCCCTGGGGACCATCGGGCCCCTTACAGGTGTAATGCCTGATGGCGGCCCTGGGTACCCTGTACTCATTTTGGCCTCACTTACCCGAGTAAGGCATTCTAATAGTAAGGAATCAAGCTGAACAGCCATCAGAGATAAGGTGATCTCTACCTCTGAAGTTAATGAGTCAAATGATCAAATATATATATATATATATATATATATATGAATATATATATTTTTTTCATAAATAGTCCAACAGTTATAGTAATTTGAGGCTGCATATTGAGATTGCTGTGTAAGCCTATTGTGTCATTCTCTTTGAGGAATTTTACAATGCATTAAAAAACACTTTGGAGAAGCAACTTTTAATTCGCCACCAAGAGAAAATTCCAGGGTTCTTATGTGCTGTGACTGTCACTTGAAATTAGTATAGTTCAGACGAAAAAATCTGAAACAAGATATTGATACGCAATGATAAAACTCACCCAAGGAAAACTTCTTGGGAATTTTCTAAATTTTTCTGGACCCAAGGCCAACTGCATGATTTACCACTGGTGTGTGTCTGTGCATCCAGGCTTAACACATCACCATTGTGTACACACTAATATTTATATAAAAAAAAATATTAAAAATAATAAAAAAACAGGGAGTGAAACTTTTTGTCACAAATATACAACATTTATTGTACACACAAGGTAGGTAAAAACCATGTTCACATATTACAGTGCCTTGAAAAAGTATTCATACCCCTTGAAATTTTCCACATTTTGTCATGTTTCAACCAAAAATGTGAATTAATTGTTATGAGATTTTATGCAATAGATCAACACAGTTGCACATATATGTAAAGTGGAAAGAAAATGATAAATGTTTTTTTAAATTATTTACAAATAAATATCTAAAAAGTGTGGCATGCATTTGTATTCAGCCCCCTTTACTCTAATACCCCTAACTAAAATCTAGTGGAACCAATTGCCTTCAGAAATCACCTAATTAGTAAATAGAGTTCGTCTGTGTGTAATTTAATCTCAGTATAAATACCTCTGTTTTGTGAAGCTCTCAGAGATTTGTTAGAGAACCTTAGTGAACAAACAGCATCATGAAGGCCAAGGAAAACAGCAGACAGGTCAGGTATAAAGTTGTGGAGAAGTTTAAAGCAGGGTTTTGGTTATAAAAAATATCCCAAACTTTGAACATCCCACGGAGCACTGTATAATCCATCATCCGAAAATGGAAAGAGTATGACACAACTACAAACCTACCAAGACATGGCCGTCCACCTAAACTGACAGGCCGGGCAAGGAGAGCATTAATCAGAGAAGCAGCCAAGAGGCCCATGGTAACTCTGAAGGAGCTGCAGAGATCCACAGCTCAGGTGGGAGAATCTGTCCACAGGACAACTATTAGTCATGCAATCCACAAATCTGCCCTTTATGGAAGAGTGGCAAGACAAAGCCATTGTTGAAAGAAAGCCATAAGAAGTCCAGTTTGCAGTTTGTGCGAAGCCATATGGTGGACACAGCAAACATGTGGAAGAAGGTGCTCTGGTCAGATGAATTTAAGACAAAATTGTATTTTTTTGTCTTAAAAGCAAAACGTTATGTGTGGCAAAAAACTAACACTGCACATTACGCTGAACACATCATCCCCACCGTGAAATATGGTGGTGGCAGCATCATGTTGTGGGGATCCTTTTCTTCAGCAGGGACAAGGAAGTCGGTCAGAGTTAATGAGAAGATGGATGGAGCCAAATACAGGGCTATCTTAGAAGAACACCTGTTATGACGCGTACACACGATCGGTTCGTCTGATGGACCGTTTTCATCAGACGAACCGATCATGTGTGGGTCCCATCAGTTTTTTATCCATCGGTGAAAAAACTAGGAACTTGTTTTAAAAATATCTGATGGTTAAAAAAACGATAGAAAAATCTGATCGTCTGTGGGCACGTCCATCGGTTAAAAATCCACTCATGCTCAGAATCAAATCGACGCATGCTTGGAAGCATTGAACTTCATTTTTCTCAGCATGTCGTCGTGTTTTACGTCACCGCGTTCTGACACGATCAGTTTTTTAACTGATGGTGTGTAGGCAAGACTGAAAAAAAAAGTCAGCTTCATCGGATATCTGATGAAAAATTCCATCAGACCGTTTTCATCGGATGAACAAGTATCGGGGCAAGTACGTTCGTGAATCGGCGTATCTCACTCATTTGCATATTCGAATCGTAAATCAATGGGAGTGCCCCTTGCGGCCAGCGTAAATATGCGCCCAAGATACGACGACGTAGGAAACTTACGTTGGTCGGATGAAGTCTATTTACAGGCGTATCTTGCTTTCAAAGTCAGACGCATAGATACGACGGCGCATATGTGCACTTACGCGACGTATCTTGAGATACGTCGGCGTAAGTGCTACGTGAAACCGGGCCGTAGACTTCACCTCCGTAACATCTCTAAAATATGCCCCTTTTTAACCATTGAAATCACTAAGCAACCTATTTACTCCCTTGTTGTTTATTGCCTTGATTATTTCCCTTCACTGGCCTCCCATTGCCCAACAAATAAACTTCAAAACAATAACATACAAAGACCTATACAACTCTGCCCTGAGCTACATCGCCATCTTGTCTCTAATTATCACCCAAATCATCCTCTATCACCCAATGCTCCTCCCAAGACTTCCTGCTCTCAACCTCCCATGTCTCCTCCCATGCTCATCTCCAGGACTTCTCCAGAGCCTCTCCCATCTGTCTGGCTATCTCCTACTCTGTACACTTTTAGGCTATCCTTGAAAAATCATCTCTTCAGGAAAGCCTATCCTGTCTTCAGTTAATAACCAAATCTTCTATTTTTACCATCAGTTCATCCTTCAGTTATTATCGTTTGTTCCATCAGTCCGACCAAATTAGATTGTAAGCTTGCATGAACAGGGCCCTCCTAACCCTCTTGTATTTAATTGTATTATTACTGTATTGTCTCTCTTTACAGGCATACCCCACTTTTAAGTACACAATGGGGTTTATTTACTAAAGCTGGAAAGCGCAAAATCAGGCTCACTTCTGCATAGAAACCAATGAGCTTCCAGGTTTTATTAACAAAGCTTAATTGAACAAGTTGGGGTTAGAAGCTCATTGGTTTCTATGCAGAAGTGAGCCCGATTTTGCGCTTTCCAGCTTTAGTAAATAAACCCAATTGTGTACTGAAAAGTGCCTGTATATTGTAAACTTCTGCGCAAACTGTTGGCGCTATATAAATCCTGTATAATAATAATATTTCACAACTATGGCAGCCAGGAAAGCTAAATATTGTTTAACTATGTAATTGCAATGTTTTGTGATTTAAAAAAAAATCAAATAAATTGAAAGGTAAATCTTGCAAGATAGAAAATGTGCATTAAATATCATGATTTTACTGATTATGATTGTAAAACACAATTTATTTTAACCAAATAATTCTATTCTAGTCAAAATTGAACCAGCAGAGGGAGACAAGCTAAGAAGTGACTTGAAAAAGTAATGCAGTCTTATTTTGTTTTCATATGTGTTTTAGACACGGATGTTAAACTGAGCTAAAACATCTTCATATATCTTTAATCCTAGACAGCGATTTATTGTTTCAGTGCAATAACTAACTAAGCACTATGCATTATGGGAAAAGCATGATGTTATGGTCCCAAACTTGAAATATCAAAATACACTAACATATTTAAAACAACACACATATGAAAATAGTTTGTATGTCACATAGCATCCAGATTACATGTATTGCTTTCTATTAAGTACCCATAAACCTATCAATACAATATCATAATTCTATCTTGGTCCACCCGGCAGCGGCCTAGGTGCGCGTTGACATCATCACCCGGCCTCAACTGCTCGTGTTCAGCTGGCTTCTCTGGTAAGACTAAGCAAGCACTAATCTTCCTATACAGTGGGGGAGATGTGGACCAAATTACAGTGGGGGAGATGATTGTGGATTAAGGTTGGGAGATGTCTGTGGATATTACAGTGGGGGAGATGTCTGTGGATATTACAGTGGAGGAGATGTCTGTGGATATTACAGTGGGAGAGATGTCTGTGGATATTACAGTGGGGGAGATGTCTGTGGATATTTCAGTGGGGGAGATGTCTGTGGATATTTCAGTGGGGGAGATGTCTGTGGATATTACAGTGGGGGACATGTCTGTGGATATTACAGTGGGGGAGATGTGGACCATATTACAGTGGGGGGAGATGTCTGTGGATGTTACAGTGGGGGAGATGTCTGTGGATATTACAGTGGGGGAGATGTCTGTGGATTACAGTGGGGGAGATGTCTGTGGATTACAGTGGGGAGATGTCTGTGGATATTACAGTGGGGGAGATGTCTGAGGATATTACAGTGGGGGTGATTGTGCATATTACAGTGGAGGAGATGTCTGTGGATATTACAGTGGGGGAGATGTCTGTGGATATTTCAGTGGGGGAGATGTCTGTGTATATTACAGTGGGGGAGATGTCTGTGGATATTACAGTGGGGAGATGTCTGTGGATATTACAGTGGGGAGATGTCTGTGGATATTACAGAGGGGGAGATGTCTGTGGATTTTACAGTGGGGGAGATGTCTGTGGATATTACAGTGGGGGAGCTGATTTTGGATATTACAGTGGGGGAGCTGATTTTGGATATTACAGTGGGGGAGATGTCTGTGGATATTACAGTGGGGGAGATGTCTGTGGATATTACAGTGGGGGAGCTGATTTTGGAAATTACAGTGGGGGAGATGTCTGTGGATATTACAGTGGGGGAGATGTCTGTGGATATTACAGTGGGGGAGCTGATTTTGGAAATTACAGTGGGGGAGATGTCTGTGGATATTACAGTGGGGAGATGTCTGTGGATATTACAGTGGGGACTATATATGGTGGTGACCCAAAAAATGTATGTGCTTTATAATTAATCAAAATGAGTCGATTAATCGATTTAAAAAAATCGATTAAATAAATATATATATATATATATATATATATATATATATATATATATATATATACACACACAGTGCTTGAAAAAGTATTCATACCCCATTGAATCTTTGAACATTTTGTCATGTTATGACCTAAAATGAAAATGTATTTTGTTGGGATTTTATGTGTGGTAGACCAACACAAATTGGCACATAATTATGAAGTGGAAGGAAAATGACAAATGGTTTTATTTTTTTTTTACAAATAAATATGTGAAAAGTGTGGCATGCATTTGTATTCAGCCCCTCTGAGTCAATAATTTGTAAAACCACCTTATGCTGCACAATTATAGCTGCAAGTCTTTCTGGGTATGTCTCTACCAGCTTTGCACATCCAGAAAGTGACAATTTTGCCCATTCTTCTTTGCAAAACAGCTCAAGCTCTGTCAGATTGAATGGAGAGCATCTGTGAACAGCAATTTTCAAGTCTTGCCACAGATTCTCAATTGGATTAAGGTCTGGACTTTGCCTGGGCCATTCTAACACATGAAAATTTGATCTAAACCATTCCATTGTAGCTCTGGCTGTATGTTTAGGGTCGTTGTCATGCTGAAACGTGAATCTCCACTGTCAGAATACAATAGCGCAGTGGGGGAGTCCCCTGCATCCACATCACTTTTGTGGATTTGAGGACCTGTCATTTTTCTTTCTTTTTTATTTTCCTTCAATCTTCTAGTTAAACCCCCCAAAAAAACTGTGCATCTATATCCTATTTTAATCCAGGAAATAGACAGTGACCCATGATAATGTCCGAACAAGGATGGTCCCATCCTTCTGGAGAGATAAGCAGATGAAAGCATTGTAAAGCTGGCCACAGATGGTTCCAATCTTGGCCGGTTCAGCAGGGACCAGCCAAGATTCGAACCATCTAGGAGCATGCTGATTTTACCCAAGTCATTGTGTACAACCAGCATGTTGGATTTTTACATGCAGTTATTGCCAGTGGCTATAGCCTAGAACCACTAGCAAAAATCTTCTAACAGCTCTGTGGGAGGGATTCCCCCATCAACAATGACTATGTTGATGGGGGAATTGAGAAATTTTCTTCTGCAACCCATGGCTGCAGAAAAAAAATTGCACCCTCTATGGCTAGCTTTAGAAAAGTTAATACTGCGTATTAAGTACCTGTCAGTGTTAGGCCATATGCCATGATGCAGGAAAGAAAATCGATTGATTCCCTCCTGCGGAGCTAATGTGTTCTGGTGGACGGGGGGGGGGGGGGGGGGTTGGGAGCCGCCCCTGCTGGGAGAACACAGTGATTACTGCTAGCGGCTATAGCTATCAATAATTGCATGTATAAATCCAACAACCTGTGCCGGTCCCTGCTGAACCAACTGCGATTCAAACCATCTATGGTCAGCTTTACACTAACACATCATTTTACATGCATACACTTAAGGATAAATATCTAATACTAGGTCCAACTTAAAATACAGTATCTGCTTTTTATTGATGAGTGTCTGGCCGGTGGACGTGAGTTAGTGCTCTGTTTATCATAAAAAATATGCAGAAAACATATAGAAGAAATGTCAAAGAAAGCAAAGGATGATATTTTGTACTACATTAAATACAATTTAGTTATTACTTAAATTTTACCATACAAAATAATGTGCATTATAGATGTAATATTAAATAGCCAGAAGCACACCTGAATCTGATGAGCAGTCTCCACGAGACTCACTCTGTGCATTTTCCAAAGACTGTAATGACCTGGTGTGTGGAGTCAACATATCCAGCTCATCAAAGGCATCCTGGTCACTGTCACTGAATTCAGACATTGCAGATTGTCTTACGGTTTCACGCAAATTGCTTGGTTCAGAGAATGCTGGAGAAAAAACACAGATGATTTTTTCAGACAGATACAGTAAATACATATTTGAAGAAAAATTGTAGTGTACAAACTAGCCATATTTTTTCTGGATAGAGTTAGACCCCACACACACTAATAGATTTTCTGCAAATTTTTGTTTTGAATTGTTTGCAATCAGGCAGGCCCTTGTACTACATGGTTTTGGTAAATCTGAAGACAAAAATCTAATAGTGTGTATGGGGTCTAAGGAAAAGTTACAATCTATGTCAGGTATTTATTGTTTGTCCAGTGCACAGCAATGCAACCTGACCAGTGGCCATCTATGCAGCCTGACCAGTGCCCAGCAATGCAACCTGACCAGTGCCCATCTATGCAGCCTCACCAATGTCCATCTATGCAGCCAGACCAGTGCCCAGAAATGCAGCCTTACCAGTGCCCAATCCAATGCAGCCTGACCAGTGCCCAGCAATGCAGCCTCACCGGTGCCCATTCATTGCAGGCTGACCAGTGTCCATTCAATGCAGCCTGACCAGTGCCCATCTATGCAGCCTCACTAGTGCCTATCTATGCAGGCTGGGTTCACACTAGTGCAAATTGGATGCACGTTTCCCTGCATCCAATTCGCATGACAGCAAATTGTGACTGGCTCTATATGGAGCAGGTTCACACAACTTCGGAGTGACTGGGGAGTGGATTGCACAGAGGTCATGTGAGTCTTTGGCGCCGCTTCAGTGCCGAATTCAGGCAAAAATTATTTGTCCCAGAAACAGAGAACAGGGACGCATCGGACCCCTGCTGCGAGCCGCATGTGACTTTGGTGTGAACCCAGCCTAAAAGTAGTTGTGAACATACTATGTTATAGACACTTTCTAATACAGTTATAAACTATGCAGGAACAATAACGGCTTTGTTTCCATTTTGGATAGAGTAAGGAAGGATCATAACCCCTGTCAGTTTATTTTTGTCATATGTGTCCCAATAGGGAGATTTCTCTTTACTTCCTGTGCTACAGTCAAAACAGGAAGTGAAAGAAAATCCTTGCAAATTAAGGGAACCCCATGGGGATCCCTAGGTCACCAGAACTAGTGTCCATATTGAAAGATTCCCTCTATTACTTTTCGGGGGGGGGGGGGGGCTAACCCAAAGTTTAGGGTTTTCTTTTATGTTCACTTTCAATGATAATGGTAAACAGGACAAACAGAGAGGGTGAAAAGTGGCAGAGACAGCAACAAAAACTGTCAGGTGTCCTAATCCATCTCCACTCTGTCCAAAACTAAAACAAATTTTTGCTTTTAGTTATACTTTAAGGTAACATAGACTTTAACCACTTAAGCCCCGGACCAAAATGCTGCCTAAAGACCCAAGGTGTTTTTACAGTTCGGGACTGCGTCGCTTTAACAGACAATTGCGCAGTCATGCGACGTGGCCCCCAAACAAAATTGGCGTCCTTTTTTTCCCCACAAATAGAGCTTTCTTTTGGTGGTATTTGATCACCTCTGCGGTTTTTATTTTTTGCGCTATAAACAAAAATAAAGCGACAATTTTGAAAAAAATGCAACATTTTTTACTTTTTGTTATAATAAATATCCCCCAAAAACATATATAAAAACATTTTTTTCCCTCAGTTTAGGCCGATACGTATTCTTCGACCTATTTTTAGTAAAAAAAAATCGCAATAAGCGTTTATCTATTGGTTTGCGCAAAATTTATAGCGTTTACAAAATAGGGGATAGTTTTATTGCATTTTTATTAATTATTTTTTTTTTACTACTAATGGCGGCGATCAGCGATTTTTTTCGTGACTGCGACATTATGGCGGACACTTCGGACAATTTTGACACATTTTTGGGACCATTGTCATTTTCACAGCAAAAAATGCATTTAAATTGCATTCTTTATTGTGAAAATGACAGTTGCAGTTTGGGAGTTAACCACAGGGGGCGCTGTAGGATTTAGGGTTCACCTAGTGTGTGTTTACAACTGTAGGGGGGTGTGGCTGTAGGACTGACGTTATCGATTGTGTCTCCCCTATAAAGGGGATGACACGATCGATGCGCCGCCACAGTGAAGCACGGGGAAGCCGTGTTTACATACGGCTCTCCCCGTTCTTCAGCTCCGGGGAGCGATCGCGACGGAGCGGCTATAAACAAATAGCCGCGCCGTCGTCCCGGATCGCTCCCCGAGCAAACCCGACCGCCGCACGTAGCTGGGGGGGTCCCGATCGGACCCCCCACCCGCTAGAAGGCAAGGACGTACATGAACGCCCATGTGCCTGTACGTGCCATACTGTGGACGTATATTTACATGCGGCGGTCGGGAAGTGGTTAAAGCAGTTTTGGCTGCATTTAGTCACATTTACACATGTTTAGATGTGTTAAGCCATGTTAGAGTTTCTAATCAGATCCTGGATGCATTGCATTTTATTTTCTCTAAATACAGCTAAAATGACTGCACATAAATGCAGATAGAAGCACAATTCTGAATGATACATTAAAAAATCATTACATGTATTTTTATGTGCATTTTAGAATACACAAAAACACATGTGTCAGGGAAATGTATTGAATCCAATAAGCCTGTTCACATCTGCCTTGCCTTGCTAAAAATGTGGTATGTCCAATTTTCTGTGCATTCTCATGCGTTGTGATCTCCAATAGAATGATGAAAATTTGTGTAAATGCGCTACAATGCACAATTAACAATACATTGGACAAAAGTGGACACATATAGATGTGAAACCAGCCTAAGGCCCCATACACACGAGAGGATTTATCCGCAGATACGGTCCAGTGGATTTCAGAAGATTTCTATGCGATGGCGTGTACACACCATTGCATTGAAATCCGCGCTGAAATCCTCTGGCGATGACGTGTCGCGCCATCGCCGCTATTATGACGCGGCGACTGGCGCGACGCTGTCATATAAGGAATTCCACGCATGCGTCAAATCATTACGACGCGTGCGGGGAATCCCTTTGGACGGATGGATCCGGTAAGTCTGTACAGACGAGCGGATCCATCCGTTGGAATGGATTCCAGCAGATGGATTTGTTGTGCATGTCAGCAAATATCCGATCTGCTGGAATCCATCCCAGAGGAGATTTCTCTGCGGAAACAGATCCGCTGGCGTGTACACACCATAGGATCTATCCGCAGAAACCCATTTGCTGGGATTTATCTGCGGATGGATTCTATCGTGTGTATGGGGCCTATGGCTTAAGAATTAAAGATTTTTCACTTGGCTGGATCTTCTTTTATCTATCTGAGTTAAATGCAAGAAAATATGCATTTTATCTTGAAAAGAGCATTAATTGTCAAAATCTGGCTATCTACTTAGAGCAAACTACTGATAACCAGAATTTCTAAGTATCTTTAGCATTAGCCATCTGCTACCTGTGTAAAAAGAAGTAGGACAGGCCAAAAATTGAAGGCAATTTTTATAGACATGTAATGCTGCTGTTCTGTGAAATTACACTCTTCAGCTTTTCAGTTATCACTACTAAAAAAAAATCAAAATTGCTGCAGATTTCAGAACATAAAAATGAAAATGTGCCTGTTCAGAAACTTGCAATGAAGCATATCATTTAAAGTCATTGTAAAGGGCAATTTTATTAAATAGACATGATATACTTTCCTGCTCTGTGCAATGGAACTGCACAGAGTGGCCCCAAGTCTCTTCTTCTCAGTGTGCCACCATAGGAAGCCACTTCCTATGGTGGGACACCTGTGAGCTTGACCCACGAGCTGCGCTACCATAGACACAGACTGTGCAGCTCGGCCCCCAACCCCAGCTCCCTTGTCACAGAATGACAGCAGCAGGAGCCAATGGCTCCCATTGCCTCAGCAAAGTCTGTGAGAGTGGGGAGAGCTGCTACAGATGGGCACAGCGTTGGATCGAGTGTGTGTGTGTGTGAGCGGGGGGGGGGGGGGTTGAGGGGATATACTGCTACCGAAACATTTTCTACCTTAATGCAGGGAATGCATTAAGCCTTGTACACACGATCGGATATCTGATGGAATCTAATCTGATGGATTTTTTCATCGGATATCCGATGAAGCTGACTTTCGTCAGTCTTGCCTACACACCATCGGTCAAAAATCCGATCGTGTCCAACGCGGTGACGTAAAACACTACGACGTGCTGAGAAAAATGAAGTTCAATGCTTCCGAGCATGCGTCAACTTGATTCTGAGCATGCATGGATTTTTGACCGATGGATTTCCCCACAGACGATCGTTTTTTTTTCTAGCGTTTTTTTATCCATAGGAAAAATTTAAAACAGGTTCTATTTTTTTTCACCGATGGAAAAAAAAACGTTGGGGCCCACACACGATCGGTTCGTCCGATAAAAACGGTCCATCGGCCCGTTCTCATCAGACACACCGATCGCGTGTACAGGGCTTAAGGGTAAAAAATGTTTAGGCTTTAGAACCACTTTATGGTTTATGTTTTTATTATTATTATTATTATTAACAAAGTTAGAAAATGACAGTCACTCTAAATGAGTGAAATTGCACATACACAAAATGAAAAGAAAACTCTGTGCAATGCATAAAAATAAACATACAAAGAAGTTGAGTATTATGTTGTTCTTAAAACAGTCTGAATTGCATACCAAGCAGCAGAGCTTGATGACCCTTATTCATTATATGTATTATGATATTCATGACATAAATCAGAGGACGAGAAAAAAAAAATGAAATGTACAGCAATCATAAAGAAAGGAAAAGAGGGATCATAGAAATAGAGGAAAATAAAAGAATATGGGGGACGAGTTTACTCTGGATATAAAATTACAGAGAGTACGAGAGGGAGAGAAGTAGAGCTATTGACAACCTCTACTCCTCAGTTTCTCCAAAGAGGAATAATGCATACATATATACCAAGTATTGGTACATTTTCCCCACTTATCGAGCTCTTTGGCTCGCATCTCCTCCATAAGCAGAATAGTATTAATCTCGTTCGCTCAAGAAGAAAGGGGCGGGGCAACCAAATTCTTCCAATATTTGGATATTATTTGTCTAGCTGCGAAGTGGAAGAATTTTAGTAGGCTGGATTTTTGGGATTTAATCATGTCCGGGACAATGGACAATAAAGCTATAGTGGGGGAGGGGGTGAGAGGTTTATCGTAGATCTCTGCATAGATCTTGAAGATCTGCGACCAGAAGGGGCGGATGGTGTCACACTCCCACCATATATGAAGATACCTTGCTCTCTCTGTATGGCATCGCCAACATGTGTCTGCGGCTGATGGAAATATCTGGTGGATGGTGACAGGATCCCGATACCATCCAAACATTTGTTTGTTATTTTTCTCTTGAGCGTAGCCCGATATAGAAGATTTGTGGGTAAAGGGGAATGCTTTGAGCCAATCTCCTGTGATGACCTCAAATGCCAGCTCCCTGGACCATAGTTTAGTGAAGGTGGGAGGTATATTGTCGATGTGAGCCAGTATGAGTTTGTATATTTCTGATAGAGTGTAATGGGGGACCTCAGGTAAAAGATACAAGCTTTCAAATTCTAACAGAGGTCTATTAATCTGTTTCGAGGCAAATAATGTTTTACAATAAGTGGATAAGTGGAATTTTGTAAGCCAATTTATCGTTGAAGAGGTAGCTGTAGGGTTGACTATGTAGGATCCAAGGGACGCGTGTACAAATGAGTGTGCCATGGGCCATGTGGATCTGTCATAAGATCCAAAAGTCGACATCCCTCTACTCTTAGGAAGGGAAATGTTATTGAATAGCTGTGTTAAGGTGTTTGGGTCCGTGGAAAACAAGTAGCTATCTCTCTTAGGGTACAAGACTTAAAGGACTGCCACTGTTAGAGGAGGAGAGCGTTGCCAATGATTTATATGTGGACTCACAGCCCCTGAGTAGAACTCGGAGGTCTACGGGAGACATGTCTTGCTCCACCAAGATAGAAGCTTTGTTTATAGGACGGGGAATCCACTCCAGAAGGTGAGAGACCACTGCCGAGGTGTAATATATCTCAAAATGCGTGAGTCCTGCTCCACCCTCATATTTGGGGTAACAGAGAAGTTTGTTTTTCAATCTGGAATGGCCACTGCATCAAACAAACTGGATTGCAAAGAGCGAATAGTTTGAAAAAAGGCAGAAGAGAGTGCTATGGGTAAACCCTGAAATAGGTATAGTAATTTAGGGAGTATATCCATTTTTAAAATGTTAATACGGCCAAACCAGGAGGTTTGAATATCATGTGTACAGGACGCCAGGGTTGGGTCCTGGATGGACGCTACATAGCGCCAATTTTCGGAGTCTAGTCCCTTCTGACCCCGGGCTTTCAGGCACACAGGGGGTTAACAACTTCCAGGAAGTCAGCTAAAAGGAGAGGAAGTGCTGAGAGTGGGTGGAGTGTGTGGAAGTGAAGGTGTCTGCAGAAGTTGTATGCTGCTGAGAAGGACTGGAATACTTACCAAACCGTATGTGCCTGTGTTTTGTTTTGTTTGCTGTGCTGAAGGGAAAACAGACTTTTTTATTTGTGTTGAAGACAAGCAGGACTTTTGTTTTGATGATTTTCCCTATGCTAAAGAAAGCGTTGTTTTGTTTGGTTTGGTTTGCAAATAAAAACCCCTTTTTATTCACTACTACGGTTTAAGCACTTGTCTCGCTGAGCTAAGAACCCCCAAAGTTTACACATGCCATGCTTCGATAAACCGCCTGACTTTCGTAAGGAGTGGGGTAAAGTTGAGAGCATATAGGTCTAGTGCGCAACCCAGGAATCGTGGTACCCAGGTAAGTGATTGCTCTGGGTTGCCAATGAAACCGAAAGTTGGATTGGAAAGTGGAGAGAATGGTAGGTGGTAAGGAAAAGTTTAGAGCTTTTTGAGAGATTAAGCTTGAAATTACTGAGCAAACCAAATTAATGATTTTCGGCCATTATGGAAGGGATGCTAATGTATGGTTGAGTAACATAAAGGAGAAGGTCATCCACATATAGGGATAATTTACAATGTGCCAAGGACATTTGAATGCCCTGATTGTAGGGATTAGATCTGATGGCCTGGGCCAGATATTCCATGACAATGGCAAACAACAGGGGTGATAGGGGACAACCCTGCCGGGTACCATTGGCAATAAAAAAAAACATCACATCGGGTCCCATTGACCATTACCATGGCGAAAGGTGAGTAATATAAGGAAATAATGTGGGAAAGCATTCTAGGGCCTAATCCTATCTGAACAAGAGCTTGTCTAAGAAAAAAACAATTGACCGTATCATAGTCCTTCTCAGCGTCCCATGAGAGAAGGCAAGCTGAAAGGTGGTTACAATGAGTGAAGGACATGAGATGCAGTGTTTTAGTAGTGTTGTCCCTGGCTTCACGCGCAGGGACAAACCCCACCTGATCCTTGTGAATAATTGACGGGAGCAAAGGGGACAAACGATTCGCCATGATTTTTACAAAAAATCAATATTTAACAAAGCAATTGGTCTATAATTGCTACAGATAGAAGGATCTTTACTCGGTTTCAAGATAACTGCTATTTGGGCTGGTAGGAGAAGGCAGGAAGGAGTGTGAGTCTCGTCAATGGAATTAAATGCCGCTTCCAGGAGTTGGGCCAAACGGGGTGCAAAGGATTTATAAAAACGGGAGGAGATCCCTTTGAGCCAGGGCTCTTACCGTTCATAGGCCTTTAATGAACTGCAAAAACTCTGTGTCCATTATGGGGGAGTCCAGTTTCTCTGCGTCAAGAGCAGGAATGGTAGGTAAGGTATTTTCATGAATATAAGTGTGCATATCCAGGGTGTCGGTAGAGGAGGAAGGGGATGACGTCAGAGGAGGTAAGTCATCAGCTATTTCAGAATTAGCGTACCGCTTAACATTGGAGGGGGATAGGATACAAAGGGTCGTCGTACGGTCTTGTCTTGGGTGAAGTACTCTTGCAACATTTATTGGCCTGAGAATAATGTATATAACGGCCCCTTATCCCTAGCCACTAGGGAACAATTAGAACTACTTTAAAGATGAACTTTAGGCAGAGATAAAAAAAAACTCACAGTTTATTTCCATTTTGTTAAATATCCAAAATCTGTTCTAATTTCACCTTCAGTAGTCCATCGTAGAGTGGAATTCATACGGCAAGAGGGAGGACCGTTACTCTCAACCAATCCTGCTCTTCTGTATGCATATGTGATGACCAGCTATATAATAAAAGAGGACAGGGACTGTTGTTGCTCCTTCATTGTTCAATCACAGGCTGGGGGCAGGGAGAAGACCAGACTTTACTGCTGAACTGCAGCTAAGAAAAGTCAGGTCATCAACTTGGCTGCGCTGCCTGGCTTAGGAATTGTAAATTCTTTGGCAAGTAAAACTGCTCCAATACGTGTATTTCAAATATACATTTGGAAGTTTTCTGAAGTCCATGATTAAACCCTAATCTATCCATCAGTCACTAGTGTTGGGTTTTTAGATTCCCAAACTACTTCTTTCCCTTGTCTTCTCTCTTAGAACATGTCAACAGCCCAAAAGCTTAGCTAAGCTTGTGGCATAAGGGCTATATGGAGCCTTCCACCATGTAAAAAATAAATAAAACAACAAACAAAATAAATTAACTGGTGCAATTCAGAACAAATTATATGATTCAAAATAATAAACGTATATGAAAACTGATCTCTGTATCATTGCTTTTTTTACTGTTGCGTTAATTTAGAAATGCAATTAGGCTATAGACATTTTGGGCCAAATTCTCAAAAGAGATACGCAGACTTAACTCAAGTTTTCTAAGTTTACACGGCGCGTATATTTGCGCACGATCTTCAAAACGAGTTAAGCAAACTTTTCCGTATTTTCAGCCGTACTAAAATTAGTTACACCTGCGCATCCCCGGGCGCAAATTACGCTAGGCTCGCCGCTGTTTTTGATAGGCAAAGATGCAAATGAGGGAGTTAGGGCGATTCTCAGAATTAAGTGTGTGTGCCGTATTTTCCGCCCTGTGCGCACCTGTTAGTTTTTCTGACTAAATTTCCACATTATAAAACCAGCCCTAATTTTACACATGCTGTGGAAGGGTTTGGTGTAGGTAGTGACTAGAGCTTAGAGCTATAGTTGAGAGGGATCTTTGTGTAAAAATGCCAGGACCAGCTATGATTCTGACGGCACTTGCTGCCTTACAGTCACAAAGGAGGAGGAGGGCACAGAGGAGGAGGATGAGGGCACAGGCGCGAGTTTATCGTCCACGGCGTGATCTTTGGCAAATGCCAGATTATGAGGTGATTGGCAACTACAGGTTTGATAGGGAGGCCATCCTGGAGATCACCCAACTTCTTCAGGAGGATCTTATCACCCCAACCAGACGCTCCCATGCCCTGACACCTCTACAAAAAGTGATGGCAACCCTCCATTTTTTAGCCAGTGGCTCATTCCAGCGTGCATCTGGAGGTGTGGCTGGGATGGTGCAGTCAACCATGAGCAAATGTGTCCATCAGGTGGTCCCTGCCATACTGCGGCGCATGAGCAACCAGTTTGTGATGCCCACCCAGGAGGACCAGCGTGTGCAAGCCATGACAGACTTCTATAACATTGCTGGCTTCCCAAGGACCATCGGGGCGATAGACTGCACCCATGTGGCACTACAGGCCCCCCATGAAACAGAACACCTGTTCAGAAACAGGAAAGGCTGGCATTCGATCAATGTCCAGGTGATCGTAGATGCCCATGGCCTCATCTGGCACGTTTGTGCCAAGTTTCCGGGGTCGTGCCACAATAGCTACATCCTACGGCAGACCAAGATCTACAAAGACTTGGAGCAGAATGTGTATGGAGACAGCTGGCTGATTGGTGAGTGACATTGGTGTCAGGTATGCCCCCCCATGATGCAGACATCACAAGGGGCACATGCATGACTAATATCCTCCTGTCTTTTCCCTTACAGGTGACTCAGGATATGCCTTGGGACCCCACCTGATGACCCCCTTTAGGAACCCCCAAACACCCGGAGAACGGAAATTCAACGAGGTGCACATCCAGACCCGGGCAATAGTAGAGCGGACATTTGGCCTTCTCAAGTCCAGATTTAGATGCCTTGACAAGACTGGGGGTACACTCTTGTATTCCCCAGACTTTGTCTGCCAAATTATTGGGGCATGTTGCATCCTCCACAATTTTGCTTTGAGAAGGGGCCTGGATGTTGAGATATGTCCTGACCTAACCCCCCACCCAGGCAATCCCCCCCCCCAAACCCCTCTACCCGGGCTGCAGAGGGCCAGGTAATAAGGAGACAACTGGCTGAAGGCATCTTTGCCCAGTAAATGGACCCTAATTATCTTTTTTTTTTACTTTGCCCAGAATAAATCACAGAGATTATGTGAACTTTAAATATTTTCTTTGCAAATTAAATGCACATTACTTATATGACAATGAGAATGTTTTTTTTTTGGAACAAAACGCACATTAATTATCTCACAATGAGAATGCATGAATGCACGTCACTGTGGTCCCTAGCACAGACACATCACATGCACATCGAATTGGATTAGATCCAAGTACCCCCCCCCCCCTTTGGTACTTGGGAGCAGTAACGCCCCGCCACGGCTCCAATTATGTCACTGTGCATTCATATACCATTCAGGAACCTAGGATGACTTCTCCCTGGTCCTGGGGATCCATACTCCACCAAAACTGAGGGTGACACCCTTATGTTTTCAGGAATGCCACCCCCCCCCACATTCACACATCATTTACACACATAAACCAAATCATAAGTACAGTAGCAAAAAAAAAAAGAAAAAAAAATCAAAAGTACCCCTGCAAATTAAGGATGTTGCCGAGTGCTCCTTCTGGGCTGCCCACGGCCACGGCCACGGCCGACTGGGGGATCTTCACGGGAGGGGGCTGTGCAGGGGAGGGAGTATTTTCAGGGGGGGGGTCTGTGCAGGGGAGGGAGTATTTTCAGGGGGGGTCTGTGCAGGGGAAGAAGGAGCCTCCCCTGGTGTCTGTCCTCCTGCTGGCCTTCCCTCCAAGGCAACGGCTATCCTTGTCAGACAGGAAGTAATGTCAGCCGTATTGGCCTGCACAGCCCGGGTATTGGCCTGCACAGCCTGGGTGAGGGCAGTCACCTCCTGGGCCACGCCTGTTGTGGCGTTCCTCAGGTCCCACAAACAGGTGATGACCCCCACGGAGTTGGTGGCCACGTCACCCAGTGACTCCCTCATTGCACCCAGGCTGCGCTCCACCTTGGTCATTGTTTTTTGGATTGCAGACAGACTGCGGGTCTGCCGGACATTGTCCCTCAACAGACTGACCGGCAGACGCACCAACCCCCCCTGTTTTCCGGGGTCGGCCTCCTACTTGCCCCTGAGGCTTGTGGCCTTGGAGGAGGAGTTGGAGTGAGCCATGGGTGCTGCGGCATGTTGGAGGTGGGTTGGAAGGGGCGACCCATGATGGTGGCCTGACTGCTGGGCGCCTGTGGGGTTCCCTCAGGGGATGACTCAAAGGTCATATCTTGGCCCATCATTATTTCCTGCCCAATCACAATATTGTCATCTTCCTCCCCCTCATCCTCCTCCCACTCAACATCCAAATTAGGGGAGTTGTGGGCACTCCCCTCCCATGGCGAATCCTGCCCTTCTTGGGACTCTGCATCAGCCTGTCTTGGGGGTGGTGCAGCAGCCTGCCCTGATGGGCCAGCAACCTCCTGACCTGATGGGCCAACAACCTCCTGACCTGATGGGGCTGCCACCTCCTGGGCTGATGGGGCTGCCACCTCCTGGGCTGATGGGGCTGCCACCTCCTGGGCTGATGGGGCTGCAACCTCCTGGGCTGATGGGGCTGCCACCTCCTGGGCTGATGGGGCTGCAACCTCCTGGGCTGATGGGGCTGCAACCTCCTGGCCATCTGGGGAGGACACAAAACAATCACAGGTTGTTGGATCCACACACTTGGCACATCTTCCCTTCCCCCACCCACACATGGCTAATCACCAGATAGAAATTCCAAAAAATTACCTGTCCTCATAAGAGGATCATTGTCAAAGCCAGGCAGGCCCACCACCTGCTGTGGGTGGAAACACTGGGCCACTGCCCATTCCTCCTCACTCATCCTGACTGGGCAGGGTCCCCCTCCTCCAGTGCCCCTGGTATGGGCATGCAGTGTTGCCAGCTTGTTCCGGGACACGCTCCTCAAGTCATTAATTTTTTTTATACTCCAGCGATGGTCCTGGTCTCCCCCCCCCCCCGCATTGATCCGATCGGTGATCTTTTGAAGGATCTCCTTCCTCCTGGCCGGGGTGGTGTTGTGGCTCTCAGGGCCATGGAGAAATCGCCCATATTTAATGACGCCCTGAGCAAGTATATGCTTCTCTGCCACTGTAAAATTTAGCTTCCTGCGCTTGGGAGCCATGACAGACAACACCCAGCAACAGGGAACTCACCCAAAAAACAAACAACAATACACACACACAACAAAGAAAATAAAAACAAGCAAAAATAAAAAATATACAGACAGCTACTATAAATTCGAAAACAAACAGGCAAAAAAGGAAAACAAAAAACAATCACACACCAAAAAACAAACACTTATCAAAAACAAACAGGCGAAAAAGGAAAACAAAAAAAAATCACACACCAAAAAACAAACACTTATCAAAAACAAACAGGCAAAAAATCAAAACAAAGAACAAATTAGCAAAAACAAACACCAACTATACCCTCCAACTCCACAAACACTTTTCTCACAAACAAATCTTACCAACAAACACTGACAAACGTTCAAAGCAGAAGCAACTTGCTTTAGGAAGGGAACACAGGGAAATACTTTTGCAATAGAAGTCTGTTTGACTGGGGCTATTTAGACACAGGGCGATCTTCAAACTAAGTACGCTTGGCCTTTTACCTATCTCACTGATTGCGCTGACCAAAGTTCTGCACATGCGCAGTGAGGTCCAGATTCGTGCGCGCATGCGCAGTACGGCCGGCACTTCATTTGCATGGGGTCACGGCTCATTACAATGAAGCACGCCCACTTCATTCCCACTTGCCATAACCACGCCTTACGCATTGAAACTTAAGTTAAGGATGGCGCAATTTTGTGCGCAAATGCACTGAGAATACGGTACTTACGACACCAACTTAGGGCGCCGTAACTTAAATGACATAAGTTAGATAATCCTAAATTTACACAGGTTTTTGAGAATTTGGCCCTTAATATTTACATATTTGTAACAAACAATAAATACGTTTTAAAGCAAGCCCTCGCTGGCCTCTTTAGCTGCAGACACTGTGGAGTAATTAAAGCTGAAGTTTAGTAGCAGTCGTTATAAATGGTAAAGAGGACTGGGAAGAGACCAAATAGGCACAACATCCCAAAATGAAAAAAAAAAAAAAAAAAGATAAGTATAGTTTGAGGGACTTTTTAGGTGCCACCATGCATGTTAGAAGATCATTTATAGGTAGATTATTTTATTTGAACAAAAATCATGTTAAAATAACTCAGTCAATCAAACAAGTGAAGCATTGTCAATACAGATATTGACATTCGCCAACTATAGTTTCAATATGTCCCCAATAATGCAATGTTATCAGATGATTGTTTTTCTTGTATTTGGTACACAAGTACTCGCTTTAACATGTTTTGTGATTAGCTTCATCAGGAAGACATACTACTTGAAGAACAAAGCCATGCCCACCAAGGATAGACTAGAAGACACCCAAGATATCCCCTATAAAAGGAAAAGCTGGGGACACCCACAGCCCTTAAGCCTGGTACACACACCCGCTGGGTTGAATGAAAATAAATTGACAGCCCCAGTCAGAGCCGCTGTACTAACAATCCGACATTAGTACAGCGATCTCCTCCACTGAGCTGTTATGTTCTGACCGGGAGACGTCAGAGGGAAAAGTCCCCCCCACCCCCCAGAGCACTCTGAGCACTGGTCGGGAGGTGGTCAGCTGCTGGTTTTCCAGCATGCTCGTGTGACAGAAGTCGGGCCAGGTCTGGCCAGCTTCTGTCGGACCCGAAGACATACACACAGGTTTTTATTGAATCATACGATGTCTCCCGACATTCGTCCCGTGTGTACTAGGCATTAGTTGAATTATTATTTTCTATCTCTGAAGATCAAATTAGAGGAATCCGTTTCAGTCCTGTGCAATCCTAGAGCTGCAGTGTCTAGGTGCCCTGTAGTGTTTTCCCTTTAGTGTTATCATTTTATCAAATGTCAATATAGCTGTTCCTCTTAACCTTTGGTACAAGTTGACCTTTAAGGCTGGCCCCGGCCCACTTGGTCTAAAGCCTCTCTTTCCATTCTAGAGCTCACTGTGCGGCCCTGCCGGGAGCCACAGTCACTTTGGATAGAACCCCCACACAGCTCCAGTCATTCCTATTGGGAAAGTTATATTCCACAGAGGGCTGCAATGAACACAGCTCCCCATAGCAATGAATGATGCCTTTGGTACAAGTTGACCTTTAAGGCCTCGTACACACGACAGAGATTCTCGGCAGAATTCGCCGAGAAACTTGGTCAAAACCCGGATTCTGCCGAGAATCTCTGTCGTCTGTACAGTTTTGGCTCGATGGAGCCGCCGAGGAGCTCGACGAGAAAATAGAGAACATGTTCTCTATTTTCTCGTTGGCCGCGTTGTTCTATAGGAGAAGGCGGCCCGCCGAGCTCCTCGGCGGCTTCATCCCAAAACGAGACGAGGAACTCGACGTGCCAAGCACGTCGAGTTCCTCTGTCGTGTGTACGGGGCCTAAGGCATGCCCCAACTCCCTGAATGCAGCACATTTGCTTTAATACTTATCTCCCTTCCCAATCCAGATCTGTTCACTGCCCAGAGCCACACAGTCTTTCCCTTAAAAAACACCCCACAAGGACCCTTCATGCAATGGTCCCACTTATTCCTATTGAGAGAGCTGTGCTTTGCAGAAAGCTGCCATGAGAACAACTCCCCTTAGGGATGAATAATGCCTCTGAGCACATGCACATAATGAAGAGGACCTGGTAGGGTCACTTTTTGAAGAAACACTGTGTGGTCCTAGGCAGAGCTGCACAGTGAAGAATTACTGAGGATGAATTCAGGCATTTCTCCAGGCTGGCTGCACTCATTGGGGTTGGGGCATGCCTTAAAGCAGTGGTCATCAACCCTGTCCTCAGGGCCCACTAACGGGCCAGGTTTGCAAGATAACTGAAATACATCACTGGTGATATAATTTGCTGCTCAGTGATTGCAGTATTCTAGTCTGCATCTCCCCAAGGCAATACATAAAACCTGGCCTGTTAGTGGGTCCCAAGGACAAGGTTGATGACCACTGCCTTAAAGGACAACTTGTTCCACGGGTTCCAGCTTAACTACGGGTTAAAAATGAATAATGCTAAATGTATACTTTTCCCACCCTCTTTTATTAACAATTTATATTATTATTATTTGTAATCCTTGAACATCCCTCCAAACTGTAATCAGAGAATACATTTCAGACTCTCAGAGAAACTGACTGGGTACCATTATATTAGCCTCTGGAACTCTGTTATTTCTTCAAATGTATCCATTATCTCATGTAGCTCTATAGAATATCCGGATTTTCCACTTCAGAATTTTTTTTTCAAAGGTGAAATAGGTAATTTTGCAAATAAATAATTCTTTCCCAAATCCCTAGCTGGCGCTTTTGTAATAGACTAGTAAATCCTATAGGTGACTTTGGGATATGCCTGCCCATAAGACAATGTCTGAGAACCAGATGCCACAAGAACTGCACCTCCAGACTTGTCTAACAAATAAAACAGTAAGTATAGATTTTTATTTAACTCAAAAAATGTTCACATGACCAGTCACAGAACTGCATGAAATGAATAGTTCCCTAGACTGCCCAATAATCACTACATCACTGCAAGCTAAGCTATAAGGAATCTGTAAGGAAAAACGTGAACGCCCATTGCTAACTTGATATTCTGCACTGTCCGCTCCCTGTCTGTTGTCCTGACCTTCTCGTGGCAATACTTTTAGTCAGAGGCGGCTCTAGGCTTTGTGAGGTCTTAGGCAAACCCTGACATGGAGCCCCACTCACGCCCATGATGGGAAAAATAATTTAAGGACAAGAGCCTCTTCCCCACAACCCTGGCCGGTGGTTGTGGGGTCTGCGGGCAGGGGGCTTATCGCAATCTAAAAGACCCCTTTAACAAGGTAGCCTCCAGATCCTGGTGTCACCTGGTGAACCCGCCCGCTTGTGACGTCATTGACTGAGGGCATTCTGGATCTTTGACATCACAAGGGGTGGTGGGGTCACCAATATTCACTGGTTGTTAGGGACGCTGGCGGCTCTGCTCCTGAGTCAGGGCTCTTAACGATGCCTGAGCACAGCAGCGTTAAGGTTCCCTGTCCCTCAAAACTAGGTTAATGCATTGGGTAAGTTAGGCAGCCGAGAGGCCCCTGTGAGTGCGAGGCCTTAGGCGACCGCCTAATTTGCCTAATTAAAAGCCGCCTCTGCTTTTAGTCACTGATATAGAGAAAATATGCAAATAAAGGCTTCTCACATCCTGATCCTCATAGCAACACAAAAAGTATAGCAGCCAGAGGGCCAGTAGTAATAAGGGTAGTAGCCTCTTCAGAAGAACGTCAGCAACTACATGCAGCAGTTTTCATCTCAGCAAAGATTTGCCTCAAATCTGTTGCATCACTAGTAAGCACTAGATACTGTATGATTGGCCAGACTTCTAGCATTACCGTCCTTCTAGTACAGGTATCCTTTAAATGCCACCCTCGATTATCTCCTCTCCAGGTCTTATGCCTCATACACACGATCGTTTTTCCCGACAGGAAAACGGCCACGTTTGCTTTTGGTCGGGAAAACTGGTCGTGTATATGCTCCATAGCTGTTTTTCCGACAGGAAAACTGCAAGCAAAAAAATTAAACCTGTTCTCTTTTTTCCTGCTTCGATTCTCTTGGTTTTTTTGCTCGGCAGTTTTCCTATAGGAAACACTGCAGTGGAGCATACACACGGCTAGTTTTCCCGACCAAAGCTGTCATGGCAGTTTTCTTGTCGGGAAAACTGTCCGTGTTTGCACGGGGAAAAGCAACCAAGCAGGTTCTCGGTTTTCCCCTCGGTTTTCCCGGCGGACTTTTGACCGCTGGGAAAACCGATCGTGTGTACGAGTCATTACACTTACCTGTCCCCATTCATCTGGGATCTTCTATGTGCAGCCTGCTGGGAATCACAGAGCCTCTGAAATTCTTATGGCTAAGTCGTGCTTATTCTTCTTATGTCAATTTGTTCTTATGGAAAGGTCACTTAAATGTTGATGGCCTTTCTATGGGAATGTCTGCCTATACGTGTACGAAGCAGAGGCCCAGACAGGAGACTTTTGGCGAAGTGGCAGGCTACATGGCAAACATCTCAAAGGATTTGGGATAGGTTTGTATAAAGCCCTGAAGGACCGTTGTCATCGGTTAACCGATGAAGCTGACTGATGGTCTGATGTGCCTACACACCATCAGTTAAAAAAACGATCCTGTCAGAACGCGGTGACGTAAAACACGACGTGCTGAAAGTTCAATGCTTCCAAGCATGCGTCGACTTGATTCTGAGCATGCGCAGGTTTTTAACTGATGCTTTTGCATACTAACCATCGGTTTTGACCTATCGGTTAGACGTCCATCGGTTCAATTTTAAAGCAAGTTCTACATTTTTTGACCGAAGGTTAACTGACCGATGGGGCCCACACACAATCGTTTGGACTGATGAAAAGGTCCTTTAGTCCGTTTTCATCGGTTTTGACCGACCATGTGTACGCGGCCTAAGATTTAGAGGGCATTAAATGTACATTTATCTTTTAAACGTGTACAAACATGTACAGACAGTCCCCAATAATCCTTATTAGACAATCACATAACATGGGTCTATACTCTTCCCTCACTAGACCTAGCTGAAATGATCTCACAACCCAATGTAAAAAGCACCTACGTTTATCTTTACGAAGTAGTGAGTATTATTTCTCCATTTTTTTCTAACACCAAAGCTACTTATTAATGATACTTCCTAATTATTTTTATTACTAATTATTGGTTACTCTTAGGCCCCATACTCACGACCAAACATGTCTGCTGAAACTGGCCCGCAGGCCAGTTTCAGCAGACATGTTTGGTCGTGTGTGGGCCCGAGCGGGCCGAATTCCAGCAAACATTTGCCCGCCGGGCCTTTTCCCAGCAGACAAATATTCCTGGACTTGTTTTAAAACAGTCCGCTGGAATTCTGCCCGCTCAGACATGTACGGTCGTCAGTACAGACCTACCGTACATGTCCAGGCGCCCGCCGTCCCTCGCATGCGTCGAATGACTTCGACGCATGCGTGGAAGCATTTTAAAGGCGGGCCGCCCACGTCGCCGCGTCATTGTCATCGACGCGGCGACACCGCGGACACGCCCCGCGTATTGTTTACGCGCGGACTTCTGTACGATGGTGTGTACGACCATCGTACAGAAGCCCTCTGGCAGACATGTATGGTGAAAACGGTCCGACGGACCGCTTTCACCATACATGTTTGTCCGTGTGTACCCGGCCTAAGTTAAAAAAGTGATTAAAACTAATATTTTTTTTTAAGACTCCATACAAATATGAAGAAGATTAAAAAATGAAGCAGATTTAATCTATTTTATGCTTTAATTCTGATGCACACTGGATTTTATCTGATCAGAAAAGGAGTAGGAGGGTGTTATCAAACCTGATGAAAAGCAAACATTATGCATAGCAACATCTCAAAGAGATGCGCTACTCTGCTGGGAAAATTCAAGACAAAAGCACGATGTGGCAAGACATTTCAAAGCATATTGCACCTGTCAAAATGTCTGTCATTTTCTATAGAAGTGTATCATTCTCAGAATCAAAGGGGAAACTCAAGCAAAGTCATTTAGAACAACACACTACTTTGTTTCCTGCCTCCAGCCAACTCCGCCATGCGAACACTATTTAACACTATGTTATAGATTGCCAAAAGGGAGCAGACAATGAGAAGGTCTCGTTCATTGTCAAGGACAGTTACACTTTAAAGATGGTGCTGAAAGAAGGTTCAATGGGTCAACAAGGAACTGTGGACCATGCGAATATCACCAGAAAAAAAAAGGAATTTAAAAACACACAATAAAGTTTATAATCCCAGGGAACGTGTGGTCATTTGGCAATCTAATATTAATGAACAAAGAAAACATATAGAAGAGCCATTTTTAATGTACGTCTTCCTTTTGTAAAAATATTGTATTCATTTTTCAAATACGCTTTACTACAGATTTACTTTAAAGCTGAATCCAGACAGATATAAAAGGCACTAATTAATATGGCTCTAAGATTATTAATACGTCATTATTTTTAAATTCAATCAGTGTGCCTGATTTGACCTGGTGTCAGACTCTTGCAACCCCCATATAGCTGAGCACCAGGAGGGATGGGGGGGGTTACATTTGCATGCAGATAAAATGAGAAAGCAAAGTGGGATAAAGACGATCTCTTTGGTATGCTGCTTTTTTTTTTTTTTTGGCGGAAATTCCAATGGAAAAATTCCGTTGGAGCCTACACACGATTGGAATTTCCAACCAAAAGCTCACATCGGACTTTTCGTGGCGGAATTTCCGATTGTGTGTACGCGGCATTAGAGTGAAAATGCAGTAGCGTAAGATCAAGCCTCCCACCCTGCCAGGCTATACTGAACTGTGTGCCATAGCTGTATACATTTCAGAACTGAATGAACAGAAATACAAATTCTTTTATCAGGTAAAACCGCTCCCTTATATTTATAGTATCAGTGTTTACCATGTAATACCTTCATCATTAATACATTACAATTTGACACTGCCAAGCTGTGTAGACCCTTGTGTTAACCTTTCTTTCCACCTAAAGACAAAAACCTGCTATAAAAGAAGAAGATATATATTTAAACCTGGATTTTAAATATACAGTAGTATGTTTTAGGTGACAAAAGAACTGTGCCTTCTGGTTTTATCTTAGGCCTTGTTGGGACTAGAGTTGTGATAAAAAGCTAAATCTGATCTTATGATCATAAACAGTCAGGCCAATGTAAATTCACCACTTGACCTGATAGGCAGTCTACTTGACAATAAAGAATTAGGATAGAAGATGCAGTCATATAAGGGCTACATCAGAATCAATGCAAATATGCTTTTTCTCTGAAACTGCCTTTAGTGCCCCACATACAATATGGGCATTTAATATCCATGCCAAACACCCATATCAAGATTGCGGGTAGGAGGCAGTGGGCAAAGGGCTGCTATTATTGGTCAATGTGCAAAGTAAAGTCTACAGTATATCTTGAAATGCATTTGTTCTGAATAGGCAGTACACAAACACAAAAGAGCCTTGCAGGCCTTGGATAACATAGAGGAGGTATAGGAAAAGAGAATTACCACGCCAATAATTTTAGGTTCAGAACGTGACCATCTTATTTTAGAAATCGAAGATCGCAAGTCGTGAGTCAAGGGCAATAACGTACACTATTTATCAGGACTTAGATTGCTGGTGGACCCAATTGGATTATTAAACTCTGGAGTAGAATAGCTCCTTATCCTGAGACTGGCTTTAATAGCTGGATCTCTTAAACACCCATTTTTGTCAGATTTGGCCATTCTGGGGTGTAAAATCTTTTACAGAGTGGGTGCCGAAACCATGAAGGATACTTCAGGCAGCCACATCATCCTGTGTATGGGGGAAATCTATAGTTTTTAGATTGTGTAAGCAGCAATTTGTTATAGTTAATATAATTCATTAGTAACAGAAAATAGTGTAGAATCAGTTGAGAGGCAACTCAAAACTTTCTCATATGAAAGTCAGTGAAGCATGGAAATATGGCAACTGGTAAAGCTGGCATGCCTTTAAGGTCCAAGTTCCAGAGCCATCATCCTGAGTCTTTACTAATTACTATCCAGTGAGTCACTGACCTGAACGTAGCCAGTGAATAAGGATGAGATTTATGTGGAACTTTATCCAAAAGGGGAAGTTCCACTTTTTCTCCTCCTCTAGCATATTTAGATGTCTTTATTTGAGGGGGGGGGAACAGGGACCCGATTTTGACAGGCATCCGCTTCCACTTACGATCAGACCGCCAAGGCAAACTGAGCCGAAGTTTGCCTCCCCTTGCCCCGTAGCTTCTTGCGTCCATGAGACTGCGGGACCATTCATGGGGTGCAGCGCAGCTCATGCATGCGCAGTGGGCAGGCAGCTGTAAAGCACAAGGAGTCTGCCCACAGTTAAGATGCCAGTGCCTGGACCTGAAGACCAGCAAAGAGCCGGTCGGGCAAGGACATCGTTGGATCCTGGGACAGGTAAGTGTGTGTTTTTTAAAGGTCAGCAACTACAGTACTTGTAGCTGCTGACATTTACATTTTTGTTTACAGGGTAATAATCCTCTTTAAGGTTCACAGATACCAAGGGATTGCAGCTAATCCCCTGGATTCACAAATTTCATCAATTGCCAGCTTTTGGCTGACATAAGAAACAGCCTACTGTATAATGCAGTTAATTGCCATTTTCTTGTCAGCTGAGTCACAAGAGTCAACAGTTTGAAGGAATTAATAACCCAGCTCCATTTTTTTGAAAGGGTATGTTCACAGCAGCCATATTGCCGGTGTCTGTTGGAGGTTGGAGCGGATAAGGAGAGTCAATTCAACAATTCTGTATGGGGAGAAATTAATTTTTATTTTTTTAGGTTGGCATTGTAAATGTTCTTCGTGGTAGTGTCCAGGTTCTTACTAGCCCTACAGATAGCTAGAATTGAATAAAAGGATTTGCCACCCATGGACTTCCGTGGGGTTAGCCCCAACCTTTATGAACCTCTAGCAATATTTGCAAAACTGTTTGTGGACCAGGCCCAGACTTTGAAGTATGAAACATCTGCAAGCTCATCTTGCCTACTAGATCCACAGTGCTATGCAAAAGTTTTCTGCAGATGTGAATGCTGTAAAGAATGCTTTGAAAAATATATATTATAATTGTTTATTGTTATCAATTTACTAAATGAAAAGTGAGCGAACAGAAGAAAAATCTAAATCACATAAACACTTGGTGTGACTACTCTTTGGCTTCAAACCAGCATCAGTACTTATACTTGCACACTTTGTACATTTGCACAAAGTCAGGAATTTTGTAGGATTAGAGTCAGGTACATGATTAACCAATTGTAAGTTTTAACAAGCAATGCTCTCTGATTCCTCTTGTACCAAATTGTATTGTAACTGTAGTCTGCCTTCATTTTCTAAAGCGCTGTTGGCACTATATAAATCCTGTATAATAATAATAATTATATCAAGCAAGTGCTAATGATCATTAATTTCATATGCTGGTTGAAACACAGTCATTAACTGAAACAGAAACAGTTGTGTAGGAAGTTTAAAACTGGGTGTGGAACAGCCAAACTCTGCTACTAAGTTGGGGTTGTAGAAGACAGTTTTGTGTCATAGCTCATACACCATAGCAAGAATGAGCACAGCAACAAGACACAAAGCAGTTATACTGCATCAGCAAGGTCTGTCCCAGGCAAAGATTTCAAAGCAGACTGGGGTTTCAAGATGTGCAGTACAAGCTCTTTTGAAGAAGCACAAGTAAACGGGCAAACTTGAGGACTGTAGATGCAGTGGCAGATGAAAGACACATCATGCTTACTTACCTTTGTCATCAGAAGATGTCCAGCGGTCCCATCAGCACAGAACTGTCAGAAACCAATGGGACCAAGGTACATTCATTAACTGTCTGGAGAAGTCTGGCAAGAAGTGGTCTTCATGGAAGAATTGTGAGCAAAAAGCTATACCTCCAACATGCAAACAAGGTTAAGTGACTCAATTTGAAAGCTGAAGCTTTAGCATGAAAACATAGGAAATGGGGTGCAGACAAATGGCAGCAGGTGTTCTGAACAGATGAGTAAAAACTGAAAATATTTGGCTGTAGTAGAGGGCAGTTTGTTCACAGAAGGGCTGAAAAGCAGTACAATAGTGAATGTCTGCAGGCAACTGTGAAGCATGATAAGGGTTCTTGCAAGTTTGGGGCTGCGTTTCTGCAAATGGAGTTGGAGATTTGGTCAGAATCAACAGTGACCTCAATGCTGAGAAATACAAGCAGAAATATATCAATCATGCCATATTATCAGGGATATGTGTGATTAGCCCAAAATGTAATCTGCAACAGGACAACAACCCCAAACATACAGCCAATGTCATTAATAACTATGTTTAGCGTAAAGAAGAAGGAGTCCTGGAAGTAATGGTTTGGCTCCCACAGAAAGGGATTTGAGGCAACCTACATCCACAGACGATATGTAATTAGTTCTCCAAGATGTTTGGAACAATGTACCTGCCGAGTTACTTCAAAAACTGTGTGCAAGTGTACAGTACCTAGAAGAATTTATGCTATTTTGAAGGCAAAGGGTGGACACACCAAATATTGATTTAATTTGGAATTCTCTTAATTGATAAAAATAAACTAATAACACTTCTATTTCTGAATCGATAACTCACTAGATAGGGAAGCCTGAATCAGGACTTAGTGGATCCTGCACCTTTAAAAACAAATCAGCTTTGGATATATTTAATCTTTTAATACATAATTTAAAAATAATAGCCAATGCATGAAGTTCTTATGAAGTAACTGATTAGTCACAATATCTGTTCTGTTTTAAATTTTTAAGGAAATGATGGCCTATATTTTAGTGGAACAATGAATATTAATTTCAAAAAGTGCCTATTCACTCTTTCCGTGACTGCGGCTATACTGCATGAAAACTGCAGTGCGGCAGCACTTTCTAGATAAATATTTAGAGCTCTTGCAAAGTGACACATTTCCATGCTTTTAAATAAGCTGTTCATGGATTGCTGACCGGCACAAATACTACATTAACAAACACTGCTGTCCCAAGAGAGTTCAAATGCACCAGTGCAATCATGTATTTAAAAGACAATTTTACCTAATTTAATATAATCCAAATTGCAAGGTCTGTAAATTGTACATTGGATTGATGTTGTATTGTACTCTGAAACATATTTTAGCCTACATGTACACTGTGATTTTTAGTCAACACGGTTTCACTGCAGTGAATCTCAGATGTGTTTTACAAGCACATACTGTATGTATATATATATATATATATATATATATATATATATATATATATATATATACACATATATATATATATATATATATATTCCCCCCATTGATTGATTTAATTTATTTCCTGTCTGGCACACATAAGGAAGGAAGGAAGCGAGAGGAAATCTTTATGATATAAGGGAAATACACTTTCCCCACTGAAAAATTTCCCAAATATTCCTGTTTTGGTGATAACGATTTTTTTTTTCCGATTATCAGCCACGGTGATGAAGGCCGCTAGGACAACATTTACTGTGAAATCTCACTAGTGGAAGCACACAGCAAAAGAAAAAAAAAACAGGAAAAGGGAATTTACCAAGAAAGTTGTCCCCAAAATGATTTAAAACATTGCAATATATTAACTTCACATTGTGGGAAAAGACTTTACCATAAACCATATGGGTGTACTTCTATATAAAAAAAAGACAAAAAAACTTTTTTGTAGGGGATTGTACAGTATATCAAAATCGACATTTAATACCCTAACTGGATAGATCTCAACATTTTCATTTCCTCAGAAATTGCTGTTCAATTAACCATAAATAAGTTGTGAAATCTCCCTAGAGGGAAAAAAAAACTATGAAAGCATAATGAAGGATTCTTCTTTTATCCCAAACATTTCCTCAAAGATCTGATTGAGCCTAGGACCCCCCCAGTTTGGTTTGCACCAGAACATGGGAACAGGCAAAACATACGAACACCGTTAAAGTCTATGGGACATGAACATGAAGAATCAAAAGTGCTAATTTTAAAGGCTTATATGCAAGTTATTGCCATAAACCCGGGTACTGCCCCAGCAAAAAAAAAAGTAAAAAAAAGTTTTTTTCAGGAGCAGTGATTTTTTTTTTTTTTTTATCAAACAAAACGTGTTTATTGAGCACAAAAGGTATACACACATACATGGTTCAGAGCAAAGCAAATGCAAAAGATCTGCAAGTTTCAGCATACATAAGAGCAAAAGAATAAACAAAACAAACTGAAAGAGCATTGGCAAACCACTCTCCACCGCCCAGAGCTGACCACCCCACCACTCAGGAGCAGTGATTTTAATAATACTTAAAGTGAAACAATAAAAATGAAATATTCCTTTAAATATAATGCCAGGAGTCCCCTTAAGCCCTGTACACGCGATCGGTTTGTCTGATGAAAACGGACCGATGGACCGTTTTCATTGGACAAACCGATTGTGTGTGGGCTCCATCAGTTTGTTTTCCATCGGTGAAAAAAAATAGAACATGTTTTAAAATTTTCCTATGGATAAAAAAACGATTGTCTGTGTGGAAGTCTATCGGTCAAAAATCCACGCATGCTCAGAATCAAGTCGACTCATGCTCGGAAGCATTGAACTTCATTTTTCTCAGCACGTCGTAGTGTTTTACGTCACTGCGTTTGGACAGGGTCGGATTTTTGACCAATGCTGTGTAGGCATCGGATTAGATTCCATAAGATATCCGATCGTGTGTAAAGGGCTTAAGTCTGCCTGTAAAGTATGTAATCTTTCTGATGTTTCTTACAGTACCGCAGCAAAATTAAATTTCTAAAGGAAACAATGTAATTAAAATTACATTTACGTCGGCAGAATGGCACGGCTGGGCAAAGTAACGTGACCATGCCCGCAGGACCCGCGGACTCGATGTCCGCTGGTGTCCCGCGATCGGGTCACAGAGCTGCAGAACGGGGAGAGGCAAGTATAAACAAGCCTCTCCCCGTTCTGCCTAGTCACTGTCACACTGTCACTGATCGTATGCGCCCTCTCATCGGGAGCAGCGATCAGTGTTGTGTCACTCGTAGCCACGCCCCCTAACAGTTAGAATCACTCCCTAGGACACACTTAACCCCTTCAGCGCCACCTAGTGGTTAACCCCTTCACTGTCAGTGTCATTTTCACAGTAATCAGTGCATATTTATAGCACTGATCGCTGTAATAATGACAATGGTGCCAAAAATGTATCAAAAGTGTCCGATGACAGAGGTGATCAAATACCACCAAAAGAAATCTCTATTTGTGGGAAAAAAAGGAAGTCAACTTTGTTTGGGAGCCACGTCGCACGACCAAACAATTGTCAGTTAAAGTGACGCAGTGCCGAATCGCAAAAAGTGCTCTGGTCTTTGGCCAGCGAAATGGTTCAGGGCTTAAGTGGTTAAGGGAAACCCTACCCCAAAATATAAAAAAAATGGCGTGGGGGTCCCCCCAAAATCCATACCAGGCCCTTCAGGTCTGGTATGGATTTTAAGAGGAGCCACATGCCAAAATGTAAAAAAAATGGCGTGGGGGTCCCCCCCAAAATCCATACAAGACCCTTATCCGAGCATGCAACCTGGCAGGTGAGGGTAGGGAGGGGACGAACGAACCTCTCCTGAACTGTACCAGGCCACATGCCCTCAACATGGGGAGGGTGCTTTGGAATCCCCCCAAAAGTACCTTGTCCCCATTATTTATTTGGAATCCCCCAAAGGCTAAACTAGAAGTCATGGTGATTTTTGCAAACATTTTACAAATGGCTTCTGCTTTTGTCTTGGCTATTGCTAACAAATGATAAGCAATGAGGTATACATGATACTTTTATGCACACATATAATTCACTTCTATATTACTTAGACAAAAAGTCCCAGGACTTCTAATCCAGTACAGATTGTTTGGGATGAAATGGAGAGGGTGATTCTGTACTCTGTATTATTCTTTAAAATGCCCTGCCGAAGAACACACATCCAAGATGTCTGTTTTTACCTTTTACCCTTTATCCTATTTAGCCTCCTGTGTGTCTTTCTGATTTGGTTTCACTTTGCTACTGGTATCTAACTTTCCTTTGCTGCATGGCTAAGCCCTGTAAACTGCCATTTCACTGTGCAATAACACTGCTTCAAGGGCAGTCAACATAAAAACTGAGAACAGAGTGTCAAACATAAGTTTTATGGGTCCAAGATACTTTATTGCCAAAAATAATTTAAAGAAATAGCAGAAGCCAACTCGTATGTTTGGTGCTCCGTTCTCAGTTTTTCTCAGTAGATTCCTAAATTCAGGTGGGCACTTTTTTCCCGAGGAACCCCTCACCTTGTTTTAGTGCTGCCGAGGTCACTCAAATCTCACCACTACATTCTTTCAAGACAGATGAAATATCAGAGCTATAGGTATGCACAGCCTATTGCATTAGGGTGTGCACCCCAAAGCCCAAACACATATGCGTGTGTTGCTGGTGTATATATACTGACAGTACCAGTAGGGCAGATATTAGTGTCAGTAGGGGAGTGGATGGTTTCAGTAGTTTTTATTTGTATTCTTTTATTTTTTATAATTGTATTTTAATTTTTTATTAGGAGGCACGGGGCAAGCTTTTTGACTAAAATAGTAATGGCAGGTATCTCAATGTTTCTATTTTTACTCAGGGCATTTTACTTTTAAATTAACACAACAGGTTTATTGGCATCACATGGGAGTGAAAGCAGAAGTGCTTGTGGTGCTGCATTTCAGTCTGGCTCATGAACAGGAAACCAGACCCAAAAATACCCAACGTACCTTTGCCCAACCTCTACGGCCACGTACACACGATCAGTCCATCCGATGAGAACGGTCCGAAGGACCGCTGTCATCGGTTAACCGATGAAGCTGACTGATGGTCTGATGTGCCTACACACCATCGGTTAATGAACCGATCGTGTCAGAACGCGGTGACGTAAAACACAACAACGTGCTGAAAAAAACGAAGTTCAATGCTTCCAAGCATGCATCGACTTGATTCTGAGCATGCACAGGTTTTTAACCGATGCTTTTGCATACTAACGATCGGTTTTGACCTATCAGTTAGGCGTCCATCGGTTCAATTTTAAAGCAAGTTCTCTTTTTTTTGACCGAAGGATAACGTGTTCAGTCCGTTTTCATCGGTTTTGACCGATCGTGTGTACGCGGCCTAAGAAAAAAATCAAACCTGTGATGTGCAAGCTGCAGTAAGTAACTGGTTCACGTGGGTATCAAGAGCAGCATGCTGGACATTTTGTGCTACACTAATCTTCCTTAGTCACTTTAACTCTCACAACTGTATATCCCCTATAGAGAACAGAAATTTTTACATTTTTATTAAGTGATAAATTTGTGTATTTTCACTTTGCAGCCCAACTGAGATTACCTACTTTTTAATTGTTACATGTTCTCATTTACATAGCATACATGTAACTTTTAAAAAATATTTAAATATTGCTGCGTACCATTTTGGATGTGCTTTTACGATAACTCCAGCACTTATATTGGAAGTCCAGGCTAACCCTATCTAATCATAAACCTGTTCTCCACCCATCCTAGGCCCTATACCAACTACCCTGTAGAGCAGGAGTCTCAAACTGGCGGCCCTCCAGCTGTTGCGAAACTAAAGTCTAAAGTCCCATGAGGCATTGCAAGGCTGACAGTTACAAGCATGACTCCCACAGGCAGATGCATGATGGGAATTGTAGTTTTGCAATAGCTGGAGGGCCGCCAGTTTGAGACCCCTGCTGTAGAAGACAGATGTGTATACTTATTTATTCAAGGGGTGCTCCAATCCAGTCACATGATCGGCTCCTAATGCTGGCTTCAGGAGAGAGGAGAGAGCATCAATAATGACACCAATGCTTTGGGGTTGACATCACTCATAAGCTTACTATGCGGCATCTGTTGTCGGCTGTCTCTCCTGAAGACGGCACTTGGAGCTAATCATGTGAGCAGATCGGAGCGTCCTCAGAATAGATAAGTATAGACATATTTCCTCTACAAATTAATTAGTATAAGACTTAAGGCCCATACACATGATCTTAAAATCGGACGAAAAATACTGCTTTAGAAGCAATCGTATGATAATGTGATCGTTAGCACACAGTTTTCAAGAGCCAATCACGACAGTTAATTTTAAAGCGGTCCTCCACCCGATTTTTAAGTATATTTTAATAATTCTAATGCTAAAAAACTATGCTGAAATGGATAGTTATGTTTAATAAATATGTACATTACCTGAGTTCTTCGTTTGCCTTCCGGTCTGGAGTCTTCGGGTTTTCCTCGGGTTATTCTTACTTCCTGTCCCGCGCTGTGTCTTCTGGGAGCTTGTGTCATAGCCCCCTTGTGATCCTATTCTGGCCTAGACGAAACCTCGCGCGATTTCGGGGACCAGGTTTACATCAGAGGGGGCGGAGGTGGCTGTATTTACATCAGAGGGGGCGGGAACGCCATCGGTTGTTAGGGGAACAGAGACGCTGACGCCGCTGCTCCCCGCTGTGAGTGCTCATGCGCTAGATCGAGCGGTGCATGCTGGGATTACAGCATCACCGCAACCAGGAAGTCACTGCTGGTGGGATTCTAATGCCCACAGTGAAGATGGCAACGGTGCACACAGAGAAATATAAGTCATTCTTACAGACTGAAACAGAAAGGAGCGGACCTTTAACAAGCAAAACGTGAGTTTATTTAAGCCTTGCTACTATCTGTTTCACTACCCAAAAAAAAAAAAAAATGTATTGGCATGGGAGAACCGCTTTAAATATCTGAAGGAACATTACGATACATTACATCACTTCTGAATTGTTATTCTGTTCTATGAGAAGTTTTGTAATCTTAGTAACCTCCTCATTTTCGATTGGAGAGTAGCATGCAAAAAAAAAGCGGACAATTGTACCAGCCTTCAGAATGGGGTGGGAGTAGGTTTAGGATTAAATAAGTTTAGCCCGAACTTCCACTTAAAAATCCTACCCAATTGTATTTGTTTATGACAGCTGGTGCTGTGTTTTCCATAATTAACACCATCTATACTGTGTTGACAGATCTCATTATTAATTGCACACTACAGTGGGGCAAAAAAGAATTTAGTCCACTTAAAAAGATGAGAGAGGCCTGTATTGTCATCATAGGTATACCTCAACTATGAGAGAATAAATGTGGAAACAAATCCAGACAATCACATTGTCTGATTTGGAAATAATTTATTTGCAAATTATGGTGGAAAAAAAGTATTTGGTCACCTACAAACAAGCTAGATTTCTGGCTCTCACAGACCTGCATCTTCTTCTTTAAGAGGCTCCTCTGTCCTCCACACATTACCTGTTCTAACCACTTAAGAACCGCCTCCTGCACATATACGTCGGCAGAATGGCATGGCTGGGCACAAGCACGTACCTGTACGTCCTCTTTAAGTGCCCAGCCGTGGGTCGCGGGCGCTCGCCCGCAGCGCACGCCTGCGACCCGGTCCGAAGCTCCATGACCGCGGCCGCAGGATCCGTGGACCCGATCGCCGCCGGAGTCCCACGATCGGTCCCTAGAGCTGAAGGACGGGGAGAGCTGTGTGTAAACACAGCTTCCCTGTTCTTCACTGTGGCGCTGTCATTGATCGTCTGTTCCCTGATATAGGGAAAGGCGATCAATGACATCACACGTCCAGCCCCGCCCCCTGCAGTTAGAAACACATATGAGGTCACACTTAACCCCTTCAGCGCCCCCTAGTGGTTAACTCCCAAACTGCAATTGTCATTTTCACAGTAAACAATGCATTTTTATAGCATTTTTTGCTGTGAAAATGACAATGGTCCCTAAAATGTGTCAAAATTGTCCGATGTATCCGCCATAATGCTGCAGTCACGAAAAAAATCGCTGATCGCCGCCATTAGTAGTAAAAAAAAAATACTAATAAAACTATTCGATTTTTTTTTACCAAAAATATGTACAAGAATACGTATCGGCCAAAACTGAGAAGATTTTTTTTTTAAATCTTTTTTTGGGGGTATTTATTATAGCAAAAAGTACAAAATATAGATTTTTTTTTCAAAATTGTCGCTCTATTTTTTGTTTATAGTGCAAAAAATAAAAACGCAGAGGTGATCAAATACCACCAAAAGAAATCTCTATTTGTGGGAAAAAAAGGATGCCAATTTTGTTTGGGAGCCACATCAAAAGACCGCGCAATTGTTAGTTAAAGCGACGCAGTGCCGAATCGCAAAAACTGGCCAGGTCCTTTACCTGCGTAATGGTCCGGGTCTTAAGTGGTTAATGGCACCTGTTGGAACTTGTTATCAGTATAAAAGACACCTGTCCACAACCTCAAACTGTCGCACTCCAAACTTCACTATGGTGAAGACCAAAGAGCTGTCGAAGGACACCAGTAACAAAATTGTAGACCTGCACCAGGCTGGGAAGACTAAATCTGCAATAGGCAAGCAGCTTGGTGTGAAGAAATCAACTATGGGAGCAATAATTAGAAAATGGAAGACATACAAGACCACTGATAATCTCCCTCGATCTGGGGCTCCACGCAAGATCTCACCCCGTGGGGTCAAAATGATCGGTGAGCAAAAACCCCAGAACCATACCGGGGGGCCTAGTGAATGACCTGCAGAGAACTGGGACCAATGTAACAAAGGCTACCATCAGTAACACACTATGCCGCCGGGGACTCAGATCCTGCAGTGCCCCTGCTTAAGCCAGTACATGTCCAGGCCCGTCTGAGGTTTGCTAGAGAGCATTTGGATGTTCCAGAAGAGGATTGGGAGAATGTCATATGGTCAGATGAAACCAAAGTAGAATTGTTTGGTAGAAACACAACTCGTCATGTTTGGAGGAGAGAGAATGCTGAGTTGCAACCAAAGAACACCATACCTACTGTAAAGCATGGGGGTGGCAACATCATGCTTTGGGGCTGTTTCTCTGCAAAGGGATCAGGACGAAGGATTCGTGTACATAAAAGAATGAATGGGACCATGTATTGTGAGATTTTGAGTGCAAACCTCCTCCCATCAGCAAGGGCATTGAAGATGAGACGTGGCTGGGTCTTTCAGCATGACAATGATACCAAACACACCACCCGGGCAAAGAAGGAGTGGCTTCGTAAGAAGCATTTCAAGGTCCTGGAGTGACCTAGCCAGTCTCCAGATCTCAACCCCATAGAAAACCTTTGGAGGGAGTTGAAAGTCTATGTTGCCCAGCGACAGACCCAAAACATCACTGCTCTAGAGGAGATCTGCATGGAGGAATGGGCCAACATACCAGCAACAGTGTGTGTAACAACCCTGTGAGTCTTACAGAAAACGTTTGACCCCTGTCATTGCCAACAAAGGATTTATAACAAAGTATTGAGATGAACTTTTGATATTGACCAAATACTTATTTTTCATCATAATTTGCAAATAAATTCTTTCCAAATCAGACAATGTGATTGTCTGGATTTGTTTCCACATTTTGTCTTTTTAAGTAGGAGAACTTGCACAATTGGTGGCTGACTAAATACTTTTTTGCCCCACTGTAGATCTGAACTCTATCTGTCCTAACAAAGGGTTAAGGATTTGAAAGCTTGTTTTCTGTATTATATATTAATTAGAGGAATGAGATCATGTCCCAAGCCTTTCTATTGGCAAAGGCTCATGCAGAACTTGTTCAGAAATGATTGCATTCTGCCATGACACCTTCTTCTAAAAATATCGAAAAGGTCATAAAATATGTAATGGGTATGCTATGTGAATGGGAGAATACAACAAACAAATAGTGGGGTTTCTCAAATATTAAAGTCATGGGGAGGTCTAAACAATAAGAAGAGCATTCAAGCAGCCCTTGAATTTTGAGTAAGTCTCTGGTATACTTTATTTTGAATCAGTTTCCAGGGAGATGCATAAAAAGGGTACTCAGGTAACAGTGATTATGACCACATACAGCACATCAGACCTCAAGACCTCCTCTTGGCCAGACAACTCCAACCTGCACACCTACCAACCCTCAGTTCATGTCACTGACCCACAAGGGCTATTATCAGAAATACAGTCTTGGCTGTATGTAATTACATCAAGGTTATTTGCTATAGTCACAAAACCTACAAATCTCGCCAGTGGGTCTAATTGTTTAAACATTCTTGAATATACATCAGAGCATTCACAATACTTTTTGTAACAGATTACTTTTTTACAAACTTCTTATAATGTGATGCAGCATAGATTGCCATCACTCAAAAATGTCCGTCATCGTAAAAAATATTCAGAGTATAGCAAAAGACCACTAAACCTACAACCTGGCATAGATAAAGAACATGTTGACAGCAATATCAAGCATGTGCATATAACATTGCATGCCTTAATATAACTTAATATAACTTGGCAAGTTTCCACAATACATTAACATTTGCTGTGTACCATAGTGAAAACAACAATTTTATGCTATATACATTATAAACCATTGCTGGCAGGTGAAAGGCTAAATTAAATTTGCTGCATGCTTCTATGAGATTCTAGGACACAATACAAAAACAACCTCTCAATATTCATGACTTTATCTCAAATATATTAATTTGTGAACAGGTTCTTCAATGACTACCATGCACAGCCAAAAAACGAAAAAACGAAAAGTGTGCCATTAGACAGGATAGTACATCAAACAATTAGAAACTGTTAGGCATTAATACGTTTATCAAGCGAAACTAAAAAAAAATCTAGAACAAAGTAGCTGCTGAGTCAAGATCGCCACAAAAAAAGCGGCACAATGCCCTAAGCGGCACGCGATACAGCACATTCCTATTGTGCGGCACAAATTCTTCGCAACACTGGGAGACATGACAGAACAAAAATACTATTAGAAATGTTTGAAAAGGAACATTTTTGGCCATGATAGAAGCTTTTGACATTATTTATTAGGTTCAAAAATGCCTGACAAAAGACCCAACAAAGGACCTGTGGAAACCACTACATCTGAGGCACTTTCTGTTGTTACGTGCATCCATTGATTTGAGGATGGCCAGCATTAGTGGAACAATTCCCTCACAGCAGTCAAGGCAAGCAAGTATTCAAACACACACAAGCAAAGGCCTGTGAACAAGCCCATATGGAATCAGAAAGAAGAGGAAAAAAAATAGACATTTATTAACCTCTTTGTGGGGAGATTGGCGGAAGGACTGGCCAGTGATTAAGAAAATGGTCATGCCACATTTTGTCAAAAGGAGAAAAGTCTGATGCCTGTGAATATTTTCTCACTGAATATGAGGAGGCCTGGTAAAGGTCGGTGTTACCAGAGCAACTCTTACTGTATAGTCCAGGGCTTGGGACACAGCTACCGCATCTACTGGCTGCCAGTGGAGATTTTCTGTCATAAACTGTAGTAGCAATGCTGGAGGAGCTTTTAAATGTTTCCTCAGACTTGGAAGACAAGGATGACAATGATGAGTGCAGTTGGGAAAATGATGCACTGAAAGATTTATAGATGCTGCTGCAACTGGAAGCTCTCTCAGACAAATCTGCAAAAGAAAATACAGAGGAAAGTTCATATATATGGTCGTTAGTACTGTAACATACAAAAAATATATGAAAAACAAACAGTCCATGTTTCAGTTGTTTCTAAAATCCATATGTGTTATTTATAGTGACAACTCTGGGCTAAAGTTGCCCAGTAGATTTTCAAACGAACGCTTGTAGGTGACTTGACGAATGTTGTAAAAAGTACTTTAAAATGTTGCATACATTTAGCATTCAATTTTGGAGTCAATGGATATTCCCAAATGAAAACCAGTCACTGTAAGAAACTTGTTTCTTTGTGAACGATTTTCCATCCTGCTCCTTCAAATTTTCCCATTACTATGGTTGAAAACGAATGCCATTTAGACCACACCAGTGATTATACAACTGAATAAGTGTTCTTAAAATGATTTTTTTTTTTATGAAATTCTATGGCCAGCTTTAGTCTATTAGCTTTAAATACTACTTATGCAAAACTTTATTTGCACAAAACGTGTACTATGTAAATCCGGCCTATGTCTACTAATCATTCACAAATATATAAACCAAATATTTGGGTTAATTAAAGCTGTCAGAATTGTTTTTTTTTAAATGCCTGCATATATTTTTTTTCTATTTAGAACAAAATCACCTGAGCTAAAACAAAAAAACAAAAAAAAAAAACAGTAACTGCTGGGTATAACACAATTCGTTTTCCAGTAATCTGATCTTATCGTACGCAGCACTCTTTAAACATTAAAGTGCCCATATTTCATCAGTTATCACAGTACAGCTACTGTACATATAATAAAATACAATATTTGACATGCTTCTTGGAATGTCCTATATCATTGAAAGTGTCTTATGCAAATAAAGTGCAACATAGTCCACTATTAATCTTTAGTGCTTCACTGCACCAATGTGCCTCCACCACCACTCAGGATAACTTAACAGAAAACCACAACCCCCTCAGAAAAATAAATAATCCAGGAACTGTCCAATTTCTCATTTACAAACTCTCCAGCATCATCATAAAAATGGCCAAAAGAGAGAAAAACTCCAATAGTGTAAAACCTTTCATTATTAAAAAAAAAAAACAGCAAAAAAAAAAAATATTTACATTCACGCCTCCTGAAAACGTCATCACGACGAAATGTATGTCAGAGTGGAGCTAAAGAAAGTGATGCCAACTTGCCAGTACAACCAGAAGTGGCGAGGTTCACCTGGACAGGGCCAGGCTGCAATATGACACTGTACTCTCTATGGACTTTTTATATATATATTTTTTTTATTTTAAAGCGCTGCACCATCTGCATTTGTTTCTCTATAGGGATTTTATGAATATTGACCCTGGTGTTCAGCTGCTATAGAAAGGGTTTGTTTGTAGTTTTTGCGCTGATTTAATTTCTCTTATTCTATATTTGTACAAAGCACTTTTAATTATAAAGGATATTAAGAGAAGCACTTTAATGCAAGCAATTTATGTCATATATTGGCCTTTATTATATGTACTTGTACTGTGAGGAGTGATAAAATATGGGCATTGCATGCCAATGTTTAAAGAGCTTTGTGCACTATAAGAACAGATAAAAAATTTCTACCCAAGAAATAGTGTTTTTATAATACTGTAATCTTATCCAAGTTTGAGTATGTATTTGTTGGCTTTGTTATGATCAAATGTCTGGGTATTTCTTCAGTCACACGTTGTGTTCAGTATTTTAATCTCATCCTACTGGTAGAGGAAGCTAACCTGCTAAGATAAAACTTGAACAACATCAGTGCTTCTGCTGTGAACTTTGAGGATGACATGCTCTACAGTGCTTGCAGATACAGAGGTCAGTGAGTGCTTTTTTAAGTTAATTTACTGCTTGTTATATATAAACACTTTAATGTGTATGGTTTGACCACAAGTTTACTTTAAGGGTGGCCATACATAACTCAAAAGTTATTCTTATGATATTGTACATTGCTTGTGATTTTTGAACTGTTCCTGAAATTCAGTAATTAAATTGCTTGTTATAGCACACAGCTTACAACCTGCTGGAAAATATTACTGTCCACATGCAAGATCCTTTCCAAACTATTGTATGTAAGTCACTGTTAACATCATGTTTACAAGAAAGTAGACCTTCTATACTGTAGCATATACCCCCCTCCTACCCCTTTATTGAGTACTTTTAAAGGTTAGGTTGTGTTTTTGTTTTTTTCCATTTTTCTTTTTGTTCTCTTTATACACAAGAATAGGTATATTTTTTTTTAGGGTTTTGCAACCCTATCCGGATGCTCTTTCAATGGTGCTTGTTAGCTGTAGCCTTAGTTATCATTAAGTTAGGAGCGCAGGTAGATACCTACCCATCTGCCACTCTCAGGGAGGTAACAGCCCATATTAATTTGTCATCTTCACTCACTTTAAAGCTATAAGATCTTGTGAGGATGGCTTGTATGTAACACCACACTTGACTTTGCATTCAAATATTAGGTATGGGCTCAGATAAGTTCCTCTGGAAAGCTTATCCCTCTGATGCTCTTTCTCCTGTTAATGTCTTGCTGGGAAATTCTAAATGTACCGTAAGTCCAAATATAAGTCAAAATGGTCAACACCAAATTCTCATAGGCAGAACCAGTAGAGGGGAAGAAGTCACCAGAGAAAATTAACAGTGCTGGGTATTCAGTACAGGGTATCAGAAGTCAAGTATAGAACCTTGGCTGCCCAATAACCACAATCCATACAAAAAAGGAGTAGTTTTAGAAAAATATTTTCTTTGTTAAAAAAATATCGCTGATATAGTTCTGCATTTGGCTTTGAAAAATGGATGTGCAATGGCATAGCTAGAAATTTGGGTTGGGATCTAACTTTATGTGAAGCTTTCAGTGGGACCTCTTATGCCTTGTACACACGATCGGAATTTCCGATGGAAAAAGTCAGACGGAATTTTTTCATTGGATATTCCAACCGTGTGTGTGCCCCATCAGAAATTCTGACGGACTTAGAAAGAGAACATGTTCTCTTTTTCTCCGATGAAAAAAAATTCTATTGGAAATTTCGTTTGTATGGAACTCTGACGGAGAAAAAAACATGTATGCTCAGAATCAAGTCGACGTATGCTCGGAAGCACTGAACTTCATTTTTCTCGACTCGTCATAGTGTTGTATGTCACCACGTTTTGGACGGTCTGAATTTGGTGTGACAGTGTGTATGCAAGACAGCTTGAACAAAATTCCGTCAGAAAAATCTGTCTGAGTTTATCCTGATGGAAATTCCGATCGTGTGTACGGGGCATTAGTGTACCTTCCACATGCAGGTTTCACGGAATAAGCGTTGCTAAGTATATTATTACATACTGAGTAACAAAGTAGGTTGTGGTGTTCCCTTGCTAATGATTTACTTTACAAATAAAATGGGAAAATATACACAAAGATAGACAAGATTTGATCAATGAAACTACAAAATGATGGAAAGTTACATTTTGAAATGAAAGAAGTTCCAACAAGTAGAATTCCATCATTACAAATAAAGGGAGATACTTCTTTATTGGGGCAATTTAGAAAATAAAGGCAGGAGGTAAAAATAATATATAATAGGCAGTAGCTAAAAGTAATCAACCCTTTATTTATCTGAATATGACCATGAAAACAATCAGTGTGGGTTATTGCACTTCAGCCTTTGCCTTAATAAATTATATATGCATACATATTTACTGTTGTTTTTACCTGGGTCTTTTAGGGCTGTGCACGTGCTGTCACTTTTATTTAGTGGTACCATTGACTGGTGCTGATCATGTTCTATTGTTAAACAACTGCTATGTATTTCTGTTTCTTCAGCTTTAGAACACCTTGCAATTTCAGGAGCAGTTAATAATAGGGTAGAGTTGTTGCATTCCGCAGTTTCGTGTTCTGCGTAGATAACACCATCACCAAGCAGTACTGCACAATGTACATCATTCCCAGTTGCATCGGGCTCTCCATCACTTGAAGCTTCACTTGGTACAGGCTGCTTGGAAACATTTGGCAGTGTACACCTAGGCAAGATTACATTGGATGTCTGCCTTCGTCTTCCACCTGTATAAGCTGTAAAAGACAGCAAAGTGAAAAAATAATAAAAATTTTATATATAAAAAATTTACCAAATATGCCGTTTGAGCCTCAATAACAATCATTTCAATATTATAACATTATGCAGGAATTTTAAAGTACTGTAGCAGTTCACATGTTCATTAATGAAGATCAGTAGACAAGAAGTAGATTCAAATTCTACCAAAAAAAAACCACACTGAACTTACACTGAACAACACAAATATATACTGTATATGTATATATATATATACACAGTATTTACATACATACACACACACTGTATATATATATATATAGGGTCAGATTCAGAGAGATCGGCAAATCTTTAGATAGGCGTAGCGCATCTCACATGCGCTACGCCGTCGTAACATTGAGAGGCAAATACAGTATTCACAAAGCACTTGCTCCCATATGTACGCCAGCGTAACGTAAATGGGCCGGCGTAAGCCCGCCTAATTCAAAGTAGCAAGGCAGTGGGCGTGTTGTATTCAAATGAATTGTGACCCCAGAATCAGAATCACGTCGCAAATACTCCCTAAGATACGATGGCTCAATGTGTACGACGTGAACCTAATTTACGCCCAGCCCCATTCACGTACGACTTACGTAAACAACGTAAAATCCGACGGCACTTCCGACGTCCATACCCTAAACGACTTAGACCAGCTTTTTGGTGGTTTAACTTTACGCCGGTAAAAACGCCTTATGTAAACGACGTAGATTATAGCGACGGGCGCAAGTACGTTTGTGAATCGGCGTATCTAGCTCATTTACATATTCGACGCGTAATTCGACAGAAGCGCCCCTTGCGGCCAGCGTAAATATGCACCCAAGATACGACGGCGTAGGAGACTTAGGTCGGTCGTATCTTGGCAAAATTCAGGCGTATCTCATTTAAAGAATCAGTGCATAGATACGACGGCGCACATTTGGACTTATGACGGCGTATCAGTAGATACATCGGCGTAAGTCTTTGTGAATCCGGGCCATATTATATACATAGTACTGGTGAGACTAAAGGTGACCATAGTTCTGCCAGCACCATCTTAACAGCATCATGGGTCCCTGGGCAAAGTACTGCACTGGGGGCCCCTACCAGCCTGCCCCAATTTACACATTTACTCTCAAGAATTAAAGTATAAATAGCAGATAGAATCAAACATGTATTTATTAGTACTTTCAATAAAATTTAATCTTAACAATAAGAAAACATGCCATAAATCAAAGACTAATCAACACAAATGACACAGTACAGAGGGGGAGGCAGAAGGGCTCAGTACGGATGATGAGGGCACAATACTGGGATCAGGACAGCACAGTACAGGTACCGGGACACTGCCTGGACACGGCCATCATGGGAAAGTTTAGTAAAAACTGTGACTGTCCCAGCCAATCCAGGACAGTTGGCGAATATGGTGTAATTCAAGGTTATAATGGGCCATGCATTAAGATGGCCCTTAATTCTGCCGTCAACGTGTCAAACAAGTGCCTATCTAATTTAATCCTGATTGAATGAATTGTTTAGGTTTGACATCATATTACATAATTTTAAGTACCGTATTTTCCGGCGTATAAGTCGACCTTTTAGATGCAAAAAAATGCATCCAAAGTCGGGGGTCGTCTTATATGCCGGATCTGTCTCCGTCAGGCTGCGGACATCCATGTTTCAGGCTGCGGGCATCCATGATTCAAAAGCCGCGCCTCCTCCTCAGACTGTTCCGTGATAGGCGGAACACTCATTTTCCCAGCAGGGCCTCTGTTCAGAGTTCCGCCTATTATGGATGCCTTCTCATCCCCGGACGAGAGGACGTCCGTGATAGGCGGAACACTGAACAGAGGCCCCGCTGGGAAAATTTGTGTTCCGTCTGAGAACAGTCTGAGGTGGAGGCGCGGCTTTTGAATCATGGATGCCCGCAGCCTGAAACATGGATGTCCGCAACAAAAAAATAAGGTAGGGAAATTGTCTTGGCCGGCACAGTAGAGGCATGTGATGGACAGTGGAGGCATGGGATGGCACAGTGGGGGCATGGAATGGCACAGTGGAGGCATGGGATGGCACAGTGGGGGCATGGAATGGCACAGTGGGGGCATGGAATGGCACGGCACAGTGGGGCATGTAATGGCACGGGACAGTGGGGCATGTAATGCCACGGCACAGTGGGGCATGTAATGGAATGGCACAGTGGGGAATGTAATGGAATGGCACAGTGGGGCATGTAATGGAATGGCACAGTGGGGCATTTAATGGAATGGCACAGTGGGGCATGTAATGAAATGGCACAGTGAGGCATGTAATGTAATATGAGTGAAAAATGCCTGTTTCTGTCAGCGGTTGTTCCTGTCAGCGGTTGTTCTGGCTACCCCTCAGCTTCCAGACAGACTAGTAGGAAGGGGGTAGTCTTATACGGCGAGTATATCCCAAAACCAAAATTTTTCCTGGAAAAATAGGGGGTCGTCTTATACGCCCAGTCGTCTTATACGCCGGCAAATACGATAAGTCTAAATGATATTGTACAATCTGATTGTATAGTGTATGGTGAACTTTAGGGCAAGTGTTAAAAGGCTTTGCTTCAGACCTGCTCTTCTTCCTATACATGTCTATGGGAATGCAAAAGTTTCTTGAAGCTGGTCAAATGCATGTCAACTGTAATGAATTCTGAATGATATCAGAAGCATTTCAAAAAGAATGCTGCATTTTCCCATCAAAGCCCAGTAAGAGAAAAGGTAAAAACAAGATGTTGATACATAGTCATATGACCATTCATTATGATTTATAACAGTAAGAAAAAATATAAGTATCACAGAGAAGACAAGTATGTAAGTATAACCACCATGTCAGCTAGATTGCCTAGAGACATAAGGAAAAGTAGGCCTTAAACATGACGCTTTAAAAATACTTTATAATCACGTTTATTTAAAAAAACAAGAGAAATTTCAACCCTTTATAACACTCATTATTTATAGTATGATGTTAATGTAAAACCCAGCTTTGGGAAAACTTAAAGCGGATCTCCACTCTAAAGTGGAGTCCCGCTGATCGGCACCCTCCCCCCCTCCGGTGTCACATTTGACACCTTTCAGGGGGGAGGGGGGTGCAGATACCTGTCTACAGACAGGTATCTGCACCCACTTCCGGCCCTACGATACGGGCAAAAGACGGGTTTTTTCCTCGTTTCCCGTCCGTCCCCCGTTGTATGCTGGGAACACTCGGCTCCCAGCACACAGCGGGAGCCAATCGGCGGGCGCAGCGCGACTCGCGCATGCGCCGTAGGGAACCGGGCAGTGAAGCCGGAGCGCTTCACTTCCTGGTTCCCTCACCGTGGATGGAGGGGGGAGCAGCAGGGTGACGAGCGATCGGCTCGTCATCTGCTGCGATCGGCGCTGGACTCCAGGACAGGTAAGTGTCCTTATATTAAAAGTCAGCAGCTGCAGTATTTGTAGCTGCTGGCTTTTAATATATTTTTTTAGTGGCACATCCGCTTTAAGTCCACCAGCAATTGCTTAAAATAGAAAAAGCAGCTCAAGTTGCAACACTCATTTTCCTCTCTGACACTGTCTCCCACAGTTATTCCTTTTCACCACCAGATGTACACAGTCCTCCATATGTCATTCAACCCAGAAAACCAAAGATATCCTGTGAGTGCAAGGCAACATTGACATGCCCCCCCCCCCCCCTAAATGGAGCATTACTATGGTATTCTACACTAACATACAGAGAACAGTCATGACATCATTACATCAGTGCCTCTCTCTGAATCTATGAATGTCAATATTGTGCTGGAATGTGCTGGTACTGCATATGGGCTCCTCCAGTCACCGGTCTTCCCAAAAAAGCATACATGGTGTGGCAGCTAGGGACTAGCACTAAAAGCAGTTTTCTCTATCTCCCAATCCCCAGCATTCTGCAACCCTTGCCTAACCTAAAGAAGGCAAAGGGAAAGCTGGATCTGCTCCACCTCCCCATCTGTTCCACCACTCCGTGCTCCATGCTTCACTGAGTACCCTCAGGCCAGCTTTCTTTCACTCACCAGTGCTCAGAGCTGGATCGTCCAAGCTGAAGGGCAAACTAGGCAAGGGCTGCAGCTGGAATAAAGCTGGTGGCACCAGTCTAAGGATAGTATATTCCTCCACAAGCAAGTCCTCGCCCCAACACCTGCAGTGATTGGTGCTTCTTTTAAACAGGCTGTGGTAAGTCAGTAAGGAAGTCTGTATCAGGGTATAACTACATGACAAATTAAGGTGGGCAGAAGGATTTGGCGCATTAAATAACACTGGTATGGGAATAAGGTTGAATGCTGTAACCCATAACAACCCATTATATGAAAAGGGGGGTTGGGAAATAGGGACGAGTTGGAGACAAGGGGACTAGAGGAGGGGGGGTGGAGTACCTATTCTCTGACAAAAGAAAACCCTTGGTAAAAGTGTGTAACAAATTTGAACACTACACTCTAGGGATCTCTAGGGGAAAGGGAAGAACTGGGGGAAAGGTAAGCCCAAAGTGGAGCTTTAAAATACATGTAAACCCTAGCTGCATGACATGACATTTAGTTTCTTAAGCATTATGTATTATAAACAATTGCCATTTTCTTAAAATAGTATGGTTGCTTTCATCTTTTCTTCCAGACTTTGTTGGATCTCTGTGCTTCCGACCTCCTGTAGTGTTTTTTGTGCAGCCATTCCCTGTTTACAAGCTTGCACTCTAGTAATGGCTGCATGACATTTCTGAGGATGAGTTACCTAATGGTGACATGACAACAGTGGACCATGGCTGGGTAATGTGTGTTGAAAGGACCACTTGTTTCCATTGGAAGTCTATACAACTGGGTGACAATGCAGGAGGACAACAAAGAGACATAGATGTGTATTGTCACCCTGTAATCGGAAGTGCCTGAACAAGTTTATTTATTGCTGAATGACCAGGTATTATTTTAAGGAAAGCTGCAAATATTAAATTATTGAAAATTACTTTTGAAATCACATGCTTGGAATGTCAACTACTATGGTTTCGCCAATAAAGTTCACATGGTTAAAGAATGCATGACACTAGCAGCCGTGAGGGATGATTTTCCACATTTACAGAAACACTATGGGATTGATTTACTAAAGGCAAATAGACTGTTGGCTTTGCAAGGACATTTTCCCCTAGCTTAGTGAATGAGGTGAAACTCTGCTGACTTCCATCATCATCACCATACACAAGCAAAAGTCTTGATTTATTTTATTTTCCTGGCATGTGATTGGGTATTCTTTGCAAAGTGAATTTTCACCACATTCAATAAGCTATGGTAAAATGTTCTTACAAAGTGAACCGCAGATTTGCCTTTTGCAAATCAACCCCTAAGGCCGCGTACACACGGTCATTCTAAACCGATGAGAATGGTCCGACGGGCCATTTCCATTGGTTCACCGCTGAAGTGGCCTGATGGTTTGATGTGCGTACACACCATCGTTCCAAAAACCGATCGGGTCAGAACGCGGTGACCTCAAACACATGACGTGCTGAAAAAAACGAAGTTGAGTGCTTCCAAGCATGCGTCGACTTGATTCTGAGCATGCGCGGGTTTTGAACCGATGCTTTCTGTACTAACCATCGGTTTGGACCGATCAGGCAGCGGGCCATCGGTTCAATTTTGAAGCATGTTTTAAAATTTTGGACCGAAGGACAACAGACCGATGGGCTATACACACGGTCGGTTTGGACCAATGAAACTGAACCTCGGTCCATTCTCATCGTTTTTTTTACGACCGTGTGTACGCGGCCTGAGAGTATGCATGGTTTTAAAAATAAATGTTCTACTTCTTATTAAAATTTTAGTTTAAGCATGTATAAAAATAATTAGAATTGACTTAGTAATTGGGTTAAACAATGTAGTAAGTAGCGTTGAATTTCTTGTCAGTTAGAGGTTCATGGTTTTATTTCACAGTATGTAGTAAAATCAGAAACTTGACTTGGTTTATTGACGTGACCAGCACACAAATTATATTTTTTTCCAAGGCACTATGGGCCTGAAATAATGCCACCGATCAGATTCAAGCTTTCCTTCACAACTGTCATTTTAATTTTCAAGTGCAGGTTTGAATCCTTTTATGCAGCTTTTAGACAGCATTTATTCCAGACACTTTAATAAATGAAAACCATGGTTTCATAGAAGTCATATATGAATACATTTTAAGTACGTTGACAGTTGTATAAGCAGCTGCTTTCTGCAAATAACCTTCTCCATGACACATAGATAAAATAACAAGCATTTCACCTGATAAGCAGCACGCAATATTGTGCTGAGTGAAGATATTCAAATGCTGGGTTGGTCTATACACTTTGGAAATAAGGTTTGTTCAGTAATGATTAGAGATAAGTGAACAACAAAAAATCCACTTCTTCGCCAATGTGTCTGACCCTATCAAACAAACCCATCCACTAATTTGAATTCAATAATTGGAATGTATTTCAATCTGCTTTTTTATTTTATTTAACTTTTTAAAGGTCTCTATTCAAATTTAAGAAGCAAAGTATTTTTTTTGCTCCCCCTCCCTAAAAGACAAAATATCAAACCAGGCATATGGATTGGTGCTCTTCTGCTGCCAGTATCGTGTTTCCAGGGAAAATATCTTAAAGTAAACTGTAAGGCTTTTTTCGGCGTATAGTTACCCCTGCTCTATGAGGCATACACAATGTTAAGTATGGACGTCAGGCCAGAGTGGAATTTTCTGTTTACGTCGTTTGCGTAAAACGTTCGCGAATAGGGCTTTGCGTAAATTACGTTCACGTCGAAAGCATTGACTATTTGCGACGTGATTTCGAGCATGCGCACTGGGATACCCCCACGGACGGGGCATGCGCCGTTAAAAAAAACGTAATTTACGTTGGGTCAACATGTATTAACATAAAACACGCCCACAACTAAGTCATTTGAATTGCGCACCCTTACGCCGACACATTTACACTACGCCGCCGTAACTTACGGCGCAAATTGTTTGTGGATACGGAAAATACGCTCTAAGTTACGGCGGCGTAGTGTATCTGAGATACGCTACGCCGGCCTTAAATATGCGCCGATGTACGTGGATCTGGCCCATTATGTGCAACATCTAGAGATGCTTCCCTTGGAGCAGTTTCATCTACAGCAAATTCTACACTACCTGCGTTCACAAATTAAGCCCTGATCTCGTATTGAGACCGTCATTTAAAAATAAATGCTTTCAAGATACAATGCAACAAGGGTGCATCTCAATGTTGTATAGCAGGGGTGCCCAACCAGATGTGGCCCACGACCTCCTGCTCTGGGATGGCGGGTTGGCAAGTCGTAAAAGCCAATGCTTGCTGTATAGCGCCAACTCCTGTCACAGGCGGAGCGATAACAAATGTTCTCTACCTGGGACAACAACAGCTGAAGATACCCGAATGGAAGACTGTTATTGAAGGTAAGTTTATTACTAAAATCGATGTATGATTGGTCTGACCCAATCAGACCCTCCATTCACCTCTATTGAACCACAGATGTAAATGGCACTTATAGCCATTTACACCCACCTACCTCCAATCCGATCCGGAAAAAAAAAAGGGGGGGGGATCCGTCCCCTTCCATCTGGGCAGATCGAATCGGAGGGCCCATAGAGTAAAGCGGGCTGTGTCAGCTCTGCAGAGTTGACTTGGTCCGGTCATCTGGCTGCTCTGCTCATTGTGGCCCGTGACCGGTTACCAAGTCACTTAAGTGGCCCTCGCTCTTCAAAAGGTTGGGCACACCTGTTGTATAGGTTATTTATGTCCCCACCCTCCAAACTATCTTTTTAAATAGCTTGACAAAAATGATCTTGATGTGGAAATTGGGGAAGCGGAGTACTCGTATTTATAAAGGTATCATGAATGTGGCCTTGATTGAGGCAGGGACTAAAGTTTACTCCAAATAGTATTTGGTACCGGCTTTTGAAAATGTATCCAGGCTCCCCCTCCTCTTGCATCCGGGGGAGTGAGAAGGTGGGGATAATTTTACATTCATGTGGACCTGCCCCAAGGCGTTTTTGGATGCAGGTTCATTCTTTAATATATTCTGTGGCCATGGTTAATATCACCAAGGACGCTCGGATTGCGCTCTTAAATCAACCAGTGCCAGTGGAACACATCCCAAGACACACACAAACTTTGATTTATTTTCTGTTTTTGAAGGCTAAGATCGCAATTGCTGCTGCTTGGAAAAGTCCTGGCTTTATTTATTAAATTGTTTGACACCATTTGGAATCCTTGGCTCTCTTATTTGTAGGTGCCGGAGAGCTAGAGGTGCACGTGCAGACAGACATTGCTGGTCTCCTGGACGAGCAAACCATTTCCTTCTTTTTCTTTATATCTCTTTACCCCCTATCTTTCGTAAGCACGGCCGTCGCATTCTCTTACGTCGTCTCTAGTCTGCTTTTTCCGGTGTATAGTTAAAGCTGCTATTTTGCGGCGTATAGTTAGACTTGCCATGTTAAGTATGGCCGTCGTTCCCACGTCGAAAATGTAATATTTTTTTTTTTTGCGTAAGTCGTCCGTGAATCGGGATGGACGTAATTCACGTCTAAGTTAAAAAAATTTACGTCATTTAGCTCAATTTACGGCAGGAAATTTAGAAACGGAGCATGCGCAGTTCATTCGGCGCAGGGACGCGCTTCATTTAAATGAAACACGCCCCTAATCGCCGATTTGAATTCCGCCGCCAGAAATGCACTACCCAGCCGTAACTTACGGCGCAAAATCTTTGAGGATTCGAAAGAACGCCAGGTAAGGTACGGCTGCGTAGCGTATCTCTGATACGCTGCGCCAATCTATTTCTATGTGGATCTGGCCCTTTGGTTCCAACCCCGTGTCTTTGTGCGATGCAGAAAAGGTGAACGGATGGACTCTACATGCCTGGTTCCCACTGTAAAGCATAGAGGAGGAGGTGTGATGGTGTGGGGGTGCTTTGCTTGTGACACTGTTGGGGATTTATTCAAAATTGAAGGCATACTGAACCAGCATTCCATCCGGTTTGTGTTTAGTTGGACCATCATTTATTTTTCAACAGAACAATGACCCCAAACACACCTCCAGGCTGTGTAAGGGCTATTTGACCAAGAAGGAGAGTGATGGGGTGCTGCGCCATGGGGAGAATGCCAAGAGTGTGCAAAGCAGTAATCAAAGCAAAAGGTGGCTACTAGAATATGAAATATATTTTCAGTTGTTTCACACTTTTTTGTTATGTATAATTCCAGATGTGTTAATTCATAGTTTTGATGCCTTCAGTGTGAATCTACAATTTTCATAGTCATGAAAATAAAGAAAACTCTTTGAATGAGAAGACGTTTGGTCTGTACTGTGTGTATATATATATATATATATATATATATATATATATATATATATATATATATATATATATATATTTTTTTTTTTTTTAAAACAACCATTTTTTTCAGAAGCAGTGATTTTATTATGCTTAAAGTGCAACAATAAAAATTAACAATTCCTTTAAATATAGTGCCTGGGGGGCGTATCTGTAGCATGCAGAAAACATGCTACAGCAAAAATGAAAAAAAAAAAAAAATAGTCAAATCCCATTTAAAATTACTTCCGGCTATTGAATAAAAATAAAGAAAAAAAGCAATTTTTTTTACATTATGATTTCATTGGCTAGAACATTAATCGCAGCTGTCCAACTCCTGAATTTTTTTTTTTATAGAAACATAGAAGAGTAATGGGAGAAAATAAATCAAATAAAACTCCTAATCATTATTAGTAAAACTAAAAATCCTTTAAAAGAGTAAAGCCTCGTACACACGACCGAGGAACTCGTCGGAAAAGACACATCGTTTTCCTCGATGAGTTCCTTGTTAGGCTTGTCGAGGAACTCGACAAGCTTGCTTTGCGTACACACGGTCAAGACAAAATCTCCTTGTTCTCAAAGGCGGTGACGTACAACACGTGCAATGGCAGGGGAAGTTCGATTCCACTGGCACAACCCTTGGAGCTGCTTTTGCTAATCTCATGTTACTGCGTGTTAAGTAAAAGTTTGGTAAGAGACGATTTGCACTTTTCAGTCTGTTACAGCGTTAAAAATGTGTTATTTCCATTACAAACACTACTTTTACCGAAGGTGCGCTCACGTCTCATACTTTATTCTGAGCATGCGTGGGTTTCTTAGCATACACACGATCGTTTTTCTCATCGAAAACATGCCCGACGAGGAACACGACGAGGAAATTGAGACTCCCGTCGAGGAAAAAGAGAACTTGTTCTTTTTTTTCATTGTCGAGTTCCTCGACAGTTTCCTCGATGAAAAACATACACACGACCGGTTTCCTCTGCAAAAAAGCTCTCCCACCAAGTTTCTTGGTGGATTCTGTCGAGGAAAACGGTCGTGTGTATGAGGCCTTAGCCCATGGAAAACATGATTTCATTGTGGTTGGAATCTGAAAGGCTAGGCTTTTAAAATCTACTGGAAATCAAGTGATAAGGTCTTTCTACCACTGTGTCTGTGTCTTTCTTCCACCTCCTCCACCTTAAAATTTTGGATGTTCCCCACCCAAACTGGGGGATTCTTACTGTTCTTTTGCAATCTCTATATTAATACATGAGTCAAAGAAAATGGGACAAATGAAAAGGGGAAATACTGTAATGGCCATAAAAGGAAAGGTCCCATAGTGATAATAGCAACATTCCGTATATACTTGAGTATAAGCCAACCCGAGTATAAGCCGAGACACCAAATTTTACCACAAAAAACCTGGGAAAACTTATTGACTCGAGTATAAGCCTAGGGTGAGAAATGCAGCAGCTACTGTAAGCAGAAAAGAAGGTCAACAACGCCTCACTGTGCCCAACCTCACTGTGCCCATCCTCACTGTGTCGATTTGCACGCCTCACTGTGCCAAACCTCACTGTGCCCATTACAACCTCACTGTGCCCATTACAACCTCACTGTGCCCATTACCTTACTGTGCTCATTACAACCTTACTGTGCCCATTACAACCTCACTGTGCCCATTACAACCTCACTGTGCCCATTGCAGCGTACCTGAAATTCTTGACAGGCTGCGCTGCGGGCGTCCATTTTTTAAAACTCGTGGCTTCCCCCTGGTCCTGTCCCGTTCCATCATAGGCGTTTGACACTGTGTTCAGTGTTCCGCCTATCCCGGACATTCTTTCATCCTCGGACTCAGTTTACCAGCAGACACTGTGTTCAGTGTTTCGTTAATCACGGACGTTCTTTCATCCTCGGACAAGAGAAGGTCCGTGATAGGCAGAACACCGAACACATTGTCTGCTGGGAAACTGAGTCCGAGGATGAAAGAACGTCAGTGATAGGCGGAACACTGAACACAGTGTCAAAAGGCTATCACAGAATGGGACGGGACCAGGAGGAGGCCGCGAGTTTTAAAAAATGGACGCCCCCAACCCCTCTGGTACACTGACTCGAGTATAAGCAGAGAGGGGTATTTTCAGCCCTAAAAAAAGGGCTGAAAAACTTGGCTTATACTCGAGTATATACGGTAAGTGGTCTAACCTCTCCAGCAAATAGGGAGCAAAAAAATTAAACACAAGTTTTGGGATGACTGATTCTTGAATTTTTTTCAAAATAATGTGTAATATTCCATCACTATTCTATTGTACTGTCTGTTATAGTCTTCATTTTGTTAAATCAATGTCTAAAGCCTTGCAATATACAATCGATAAGTGAATGAGTTCCATAAAGAACAGAATTTATACAGCAACATTTCAGTGCTGTATTTATTTCAGCAGATTACTATCCAGTATACCGTGTCTGTTATATAGGGAATGTATGTATAATAAATACAGCTTTTAATAATTGTACTGTCCATGTTGGTCAAACTGTGGGCAGACCACTGTTAACCTCCCTGGCGGTATGATTCTTTCAGAAAAAACATGCTGAAAGCGGTACCATTATTTGCAAGGAAATTTGGCGTTTTATATTGTAGGTCTGTAATTTTTAGAAATAACTCACTTAAATCTGACCAAACAAGATTCTAATAGGCATCCTGGGTATGACATTTTTTTAAAAACAAAATTATAAATTATAATATAATAAATAATTATAAATAATTATAACAAATAATAATATAATTATAATACAAATTATTCAATAATGTAATCAAATTAAAATCACTGAAATTTGCTCAGTTGCAGAATTGTTGCTGTCATTATTTTTTTTTTTTATGACGAATTTCCCCACAAATCGCTATCGCACAATTCTGCAAGTGATTATAATTTATTATCGCTGTTTTTTAGCTGATCTAAAACTATTTTTGACATAAAGGGACACTTTTGGTTGCTATGGACAATCTACAGTTTGCAGGGAGAAAGAAACGTTTTTATTATATAAAATGACATGCAGGGCACAGGACAGACCACTAGGGACAAGGGGGGTGTGTTTTTTTTACATACAGTACTGTAATCTATAAGATTACAGTATACTGTATGTAAGGTGTTTGTTTACGTTTTTGAATTTGGCGCCGGTCTCCGCTCCCGGGCGTCGTAACGTCGCAGGGAACGGAGGGCCAGATCCACAAAAACCTGACGTAACTTAAAAAATCCAATTTAAGTTACACTGGCTTAAAGTTTCTACCTAAGTGCCTGATCCACAAAGCACTTATCTAGAAATTTCAGGCTGTGTAACTAAAATTCCGCCGGCGCAAGTCGTTCCTATTCAAATGGGGCGAGTCCCATTTAAATGAGGCGCGCTCCCGCGCCGGCCGTACTGCGCATGCGCGTCGGCCGTACTGCGCATGCGCGAAGTTACGTTACGCCGAGTTTTGAGGATCGCGACGGCTTAAAGTTGCGTCGGGGAAAAAAAAAATGACAGCGGCATGCATTCCTGAGGGAGAACTCCATGCCAATTTTCAAAGAAAAAACCGGCATGGGTTCCCCCCCCAGGAGCATACCAGGTCCTTAGGTCTGGCATGGGTTGTAAGGAGACCCCCCCACGCCGAAAAATTGACGTAGGGGGTCCCCCTACAATCCATACCAGACCCGTATCCAAAGCACGGTACCCGGCCGGCCAGGAAGGGAGTGGGGACGAGCGAGCGCCCCCCCCCCCTCCTGAGCCGTGCCAGGCCGCGTGCCCTCAACATGGGGGGGTTGGGTGCTCTGGGGCAGGGGGGCGCACTGCGGGCCCCCCCACCCCAGAGCACCCTGTCCCCATGTTGATGAGGACAGGACCTCTTCCCGACAACCCTTGCCATTGGTTGTCGGGGTCTGCGGGCGGAGGCTTATCGGAATCTGGGAGTCCCCTTTAATAAGGGGGCCCCCAGATACCGGCCCCCCACCCTAAGTGAATGGATATGGGGTACATCGTACCCCTATCCATTCACCTGGAGGCAAAAAGTAAAAGTTAATAAACACACAACACAAGGCTTTTTAAAATATTTTATTATTCTGCTCCGGACGCCCCCCCTGTCTTCGTTATTAGCTCAATTACCAGGGGGGGCTTCTTCTTCCGCTCTCCGGGGGTCTTCTTCCACTCTCCGGGGGTCTTCCGCTCTCCGGGGGTCTTCTCCGCTCTCCGGGGGGGCTTCTCCGGACTCCGGCTTCTTCCATCTTTTCCCCTCTTCCGCTCTTGACTCGGCTCGGCTCTTGACTCGGCGAACCCCGGTTCTTCTGCAGCTCTCCGGTGCCTTCTTCTTCAGCGCTGGCTGCCTGCTATGTTTGTGTGTTAGCTCGATTTCAAACAGGCAGCCGGCGCGGTCTTCTGTGGCGTCAGGGTCTTCTGGTCTTCTGTTCTTCCGATGTTGCCTCGTCGCCTGTTGTCGCTGTAATGATGGAAGCGCGCCTTGCATCACATTTATATAGGCATCACCGTCCCATCATGCTCCGGTAGGTACCCACGGGCCTTTACAAGGTGTGACTAACTTTACACTTTGTAAAACGAGCCCTAATTTTACACTTGCAAAATAACACTTACGGCGCAAAAAAGAAGCTAGAAAGCTTTGTGGATCGCCTTAAGTGCTAATTTGCATACTAGCAACGGCATTTCGACTCGAAATGCCCCCAGCGGCAGATGCGGTACTGCATCCTAAAATTAGGCAGTGTAAATCAATTACACATGCCGGATCTTCTGTGTAACTTTGGAAAAAGCCTTTTGAGGATCGTTTCCAAAGTTACACACAGACTGAACAGCACTTAAGTCGGAGTATCTCTTTTGAGGATCTGGCCCGGAGATCGGCGTCACACGGAGGCACTATGTGAATCGAGCGAGGTCCCGCTCGCTCACACAGCGCGGTGGCATCGCTGGATCCAGGGACAAGGTAAGTAAAAAGTGCCTGTGGATCTAGCGAGGCAAGCCCGAGACTGACTCGGGGTTACCGATCGTAGCAGGAAAATCTAACCCCGAGTCATTCTCGGGAACACCGCCAGGAAGGTTAAAAAAACACTGAGGGACCTTTATCAAGCAAATTAGCAAAAAAAATTGCTGCAAATCAGGCTGCCTCGCAGCCTATTTATGCAACAGTTCTATAATCTGTCTGCTTCTCCTGTTTAGCATTGCCTTGCTGTGTGTCATAATTGATAAATGTTCTCCATTGTGCTAAATTTTCTTCTGCATCCAGTGCAATGTAACAAAGCTTGCAGCTTACACATGGTATAACTTGTGATCTTTTCACTTTTACCCCTTCCCACCACGGTAACACATATATGCAATGTCATGGAGGGGGGCTTTTCCCCAGCACAGAGATCAATCACAGAGATCATTGGTTCTAGAACCCTCCCCAGAATTGGGAACAGTTTCCATTGATATGACACCAAGATTTTTTTGCCTTTTGAGTCTAAATGTTTTTTCTTATGCCCCTTTCACACTGGGGCGTTGGGTGCGTCGGCGGTAAAGTGCCGCTATTTTTAGCGGCACATTACCGTTAATTTTGCAACGCTGTTCGGCCACTAGCGTGGCACTTTTAACCTCCTCTGGCAACCGAAAAAGGGTTACAACCACCCGCAAAGCACTGCTTCAGCAGCACTTTGGCGGCAGTATAGCCTCAGTGCCCATTCATTTCAATGGGTAGGAGCGGTGGAGGAGCGGTATACACACCGCTCCTTCACCACTCCAAAGAAGCTGCTGGCAGGACTATTTTTATCTCCCTGCCAGCACACTGCTCCAGTGTGAAAGCCCTCGAGCTTTCACTGGAGTGTAATGAGCGGCTCTTTCAGGATGCTTTGCAGGCGCTATTTTTAGCGTTATAGCGCCTGCAAAGCGCCTCAGTGTGAAAGGGGTCTTAAAAGCGAAAATGTAAAACGCAAATGTAGATGGATTGGTCAGATCACTTTACCTTATCAACTGCCCTAAGCTGGTGTAAAACTACTGTTGGCCAAGAGTATTCTTAGGATGTTAAAGTTGTTATGTCATGGGAGACATGTAGGTGACACAAAACCCCTTAACCCTGCTTTCCAACTGGCACCCTTAAAAAGGCCCCATCACATCTTTAAAAAAAATATACCATAGGCAGCGAGTAAAAACTTTGCTGTCTTCATTTGCTTCACATGGGATTCTTATCCAACTCTTCTGGGTGTGTCAGTAAGCATGCCCCTGCTGGTCCAAGTGGTCCCACCAGTTTCTGTGCCCTATAGTGACATAGCAGCCAGCAGGAAGAACCATGTCGACCAGATAGATACATGTTAGATAACATAACAATGGCACCTGCAGCAAAAATTACACTCGCCACTTACCACATAGGTAGGTATTCAGCTTCTCTGTTGTAGGGGACATATTACTTTTTGTTAAAGATGTAACAGGGTCTCTTTAACCTTGGCAAGAGGTGTACAAGAGTCCAACACCCATCTATACTTGCAACAATATCTTTTTTGAACAACCCCAATGCTGAAAAGTCTGTTATGTGGTACCAGCATAGTGGAAAATTGTGAACTCTTGGCATTATAGCCACAAGGAAAACCAGCATGTATGCTAGTATCTCTGGGTAAGGGTCACCCTGCACTGTTTTTTCTTATGTAAAAAATACTTTTAAAATGTTAGCTCTTCTGTAGTCAGTCTGATAAAATCACTAGATCATTAATGTGGACATACAATTACATGAAGCTTTTGAAAATTCCTTTATTTCTGGTATTTGATAAAAAAAATTGTAAAGTAACATGTGGTATTGCTTATTTTTCAATTAAGAAAAATTAAGACAACGCAGCAAGAAAAAAATATTAATAAATCTAGCTCTCACTGCTTTTTTAATTTATGTTTCACAATAAACATTTACTTACTTACTGATATTCCATGCTTCAGACAAAATGTACCTTTAGTGCAAACAACAAATTGTTACCTCATGTCAAAATGTTAATTCATCATCTATCTTAATCTTCCCATATTCTTGCTCTTTAAATAATTCTGACCATTTGGCTTGGCTAAAAGGAATATAGACAAGTCTATAATAATATATTCCCTCTCTATATATTATCCCATACAAGTTAAATTGGTTAAACAAAATGACATCAACTACATATAAAATAAAATCGAATTATATTATTCTGCACCTGTATAATGGTCAGTTATCCAAACTTGACATCTCTATTGTCACATGAAAATGATATACTATGTAAAGATTTAAAATAACTATCTACGCATGATTAATTAGGTTTGTAAGTATTGTTGTTAAACTAGACTATATTTCTAAAGATTTCAATAGTTCAAAGTTTGCCCTATGGCTGTCTGGCCAATACATCTTCCCGCACACACCGCTTACAAGCATTTTTCTTCTCAATATGTTGTCTTTGGTTGGTGCGACATTGTTTGAGTACAGGTCTGTTTGGGTCACTGTGTTTTTCTTTACATCTCAGCAGTGGTGCTGAGTGCAGCACTTTGACCATACATCTTCCATGTCATTCCTATCAAAGGCACATGGATGTGTCCTGGTGACCAATCAGGAATAGCCCTGCATCCTCACAGAGGGACATATTGGCAAACCGAGTGTTTTTCTTAATGACAGTCATTGTTCAATGTGAACAAAAGAAGGTCTTGAATATTTACATGTCGCCTTCTATATGGGTCACCTATATGGCACATTCATCATATCTAAAATCAGAGGAAGAACACTGCATACATTTTGCCAAAAGCTGCCATTGTCATATGCACACGGATGTCTGCTGACACAGAAATGGAACAAAAGTTTTGATTAATCACTTTCTCTCCCTACTTCAGTGTGATTTCATAATCCCGATAATAAGGAGCCTTTTCAGCCTTGCAGCTTTACAACGTATAGAAGACACATATCACACGAATCCATTGTTTACTATCTGTGCCATCATAAGAAGTATTTGGATTTATAACATGGGTTGAATTGTTTAGGAAATACTGTATACCCAGACTGAGGTTTAAAAGTTGATTCTGCCTAGTTGGACTTAATATAACAAAGTATCTAGTCTTATCATTGGTTGCTGTTTTTCTGGCAGCATGATTAATACATAATGTGCTTTAACTGTGTTTAATAAAGTAATTTTGCATATTTTCATATATCAACCAGATATTAATTAAAGTACAAGTCTGCTGTGCAAACACAGTTGCTTATCTGCACTCACAAAATGCACCTATCAGACGTATATGCAAATGCATGCTGATTGAGCCAAAGCTTTGAGTCAAAGGATGTTTGATAAAAAAGTAATAAGTCAAAGAACACACAAAGAAAACACACCTATGTGTAAATTGCTCACATTTTAAATATTGCTATTAAAAGAAACCATCCCCACCCCCCACCATCTAGTACTAATAGGTATTTAGTACAGCAAGAACATATTTTAAAATATTGTTGTGTTTCAAATGCTATGCTATACTAGCCTTTAGCTGCTTCAGTACAATACACACTATAAGTAGCTAGACTGTGAACATTTTAGAGAAAGCAATTGTTTTATCATAAACTTTCAAATGAAACCAGTACGCTTCTGTTCCAATCCCATTCTTCATCACATGCCTCCAGCGGGTCATTTTTATTTGCATTTTTTTTTATTGTCAACTTACTGTGGATCAGTGTAAATATGTATTTTTTTCCCAAGGACACTTATTTTTATACCATGTACACAATTATTTTGTATTGGTCAATATTGTAACGTTTCTGAGATGCCAATATTTTCTATCCATGACCACAGACTATTTGGCAAATGGGTTCAAAGAACCTCTTTCCAGTCCATTTGCAAGCTAGAGTGGTAGAGAACCCCCACAAATAAGAAGCATACCCTGGGACGATTACTTTATGTTTCAGTGAAAAAGTTACTGAAATAAGAAACACGGTAGACGAATCAACCTAGCAGGGTCATACTCCTGAGGAAGTCACATGACCGTGATGATACGCGTGGAGTGGAGCCAGGTGACGCTGCCATAACTGGAAGTGACACAAGAGCCTTTGAGCCCTTCTGTCAGTTTTAGGAGTTTAAAGTATTTTATTGTACTGTAATGTAAGTTACCATCTTTTAATATAAAGTAATTGACAAAATCTATAAAATATACTTTATAAGATTATTTTTTAATTAAATACTGCACTATGTGGATACCTTTTCTTGCATGAGCTACTATAAGGAAAAGAGAGGATGCATTTAAAGGGCCATACTCACATTTGTTAACAGAGGGTCAGAATGCAAGGAAAGAGGGAGAAAGAGGTAGAAGAAGACAGAGGAGTCTGAGATTGCTCACCCCAGCATAGGGGACTGCGCAATTAAACCTAGCAGGAGAGGTCATAAGTCAAGGTGAGTGCATAGTTTTATTTGGATCCTATTGCTGCGGAGTCTCTTAATGCAAGCACTAGCACCTGTTATCTGGATCACATTGTTGAGAACCACTAAATGAACTGCACTATATCGTTTAGCGGTAAATATGTTTTTATTGTTTTACAGCAAGACAAAAGCAATAACATTGGTAGGGACGTTTGTTCAATTTAAAGGTTTTGATACAAATTGTAAGGCTAAACCAGGCCCATAACAAGAATACATGAGTTTGCTTGAGGTGAGCAAACGTCCCACATGTTGGTAAAAAATCGAGGTGCATGAATGATAAACAAAAAAACTTCAAAACATTTTAGGAGCAAGAAAGGTGAAGTAAAGAGGGGAAAGGAGAGGAAAGGGGGATAAGTGAGGTCAGGGGAAAGCGTGGAAGACAGAGAAAGGGGGGGGGGGGGACCTTGAGAAACCTGCATGGCCAGGTAGATAAGTATCACATAGAATAAATTAATCACAACCGGTTTTTAAGGGTAGTAGAAGTGGAGAAATCAAGCCAAATGTACCATAAGATGTTGAACTTCTCAAATGAATGATTGTCTACCGCCAGCATCTCCTCCATCCTCATTATATCGTTGACAGTAGAAACCCACAAGGATAGGGAAGGAGGTGCATCTGTCTTCCAAAATAAGGGGATTAACTGCCTGGCTGCAGAGAGAAAGAAGCGTAGCAAGCTGTGTTTTTGAGATGCCACTGAACCCGGGAGCATGGACAATAGTGCTATTTCTGGTGTAGATTTTATTGAGTCATTATATATAGTGTTATAGACTGTGAAAACATTAGTCCAAAAGGGCTTGATCCTGCTGCAGTCCCACCAGATGTGCATATAGTTCCCCTCCGCTGCACCACCATCTCCAACGGGTGGGAAAATCCTATGCCACTTTATGGTATGCATAGGCGTGCACAGCCTATTGCATTAGGGTGTGCACCCCAAAGCTTAAACACACATACGTGTGTGTGTGTGTATATATATATATATATATATATATATATATATATATATATATATATATATATATACACTGTATATGTCAAAAATGTGTTAATACGCTATCTGTAAACCACTCAGTGGTGATTACAAAAAGTGATATCAATAAGTAATAAACTGCTGCAACTTCATGTGAGACACACACAATCAATAGACTAAAATATAAATAAGCTGCGCTGAGTAAAATGAAATTGATATATTGACATATAAACCAGTCATATGGATCAAGAAGGGCTATGGACCCCCTGAGTGAACAATTCACCCATATAAGTTTCTGAAGAGAGAATGTTCTTTTAGCATACAAACATAAGAACAACAATCCATATGAAACTCTTCAACAAATTCATCCAAGGTGACATATGACAGAGAGATCTTTGGTTCCAACCCCCGTGTCTTTGTGCAATGCAGAAAAGGCGAACGGATGGACTCTACATGCCTGATTCCCACCGTGAAGCATGGAGGAGGAGGTGTGATGGTGTGGGGGTGCTTTGCTGGTGACACTGAATGAGAAGGTGTGTCCAAACGTTTGGTCTGTACTGTATATAAAATTAACTGTAACAATCTAAAAAAATAAAAATTCCAAAGTGCTATAATGATGTGAGCCTCTCAACTAAAAAAGTTGTTGCACTTGAAGTTAATTTGTATTGCAATTATTTGTAGAGGGGTTTCCACAATCCCTGCTAAGTTTTATTTGTTATGTCTTGTTTTCAGTTTCATGTGTATTATATGTGAAGTTGAGTATCACAGAGACCGGTATTGTGGTAATATTGAAGTTTATTGAGATATCCATACATTAGAGGGTTTTACTATTATTGTTAAGTTATTGATTAGTAGGTTAGCGATCGCTTTTTCTTTTGTGTTGTGGGAACACGTAACAGTGCTTAGCGGCAGGCCTTTTACTGACACTATTTTATTTGACCTCCAGTAGTTAATTGTAAATAGTAGTGTGGTGATTAACTGTCATACTGAAGATTGGTATGTGGCATTAATAAACATTAACGAATTTCAGTTGTGCCCCACCAGCCTGACCCCCTCAGGACAATGTGCCTGGCTGCTGAAATCACCTCCCCATCCCTGCACTCAGTGCACTGATTAGCAGCACTGATGGGTATTGATTGGCAGCACTGATGGGCACTGACAGGCGGCACTGATTGGCAGGCATGTACTGGCCATCGGGACTATCGGGAGTTTCCCGGTGGGCCGATGGCTCAGTGGGTCGGTTGTGAGATACACACCGCCAAATGTAGCATTAAAACAACTTTTATTCCACTTAAAGAACGTTACTAACAAAGTTAGTAGGGTGAAAGGCATAGAGACACTGTGCAAGATTCCAGGCTTGTCATCAATCTGAATTAGGAGCCGCCAGTGGGGAACCGATTGGGCCAGTAGATGCAGAGCTTATGTGTGTACTACTACTTCCAGGTGGTGGAGGAACGCACGACGGGGTGGATGTGATGTCATCAGTCGGAAATGATGGCCTGAAGGATGCGTCACCTCCCACATCTTGTATCATTTCCGGCCGATGGCATCATGTCCGCCCCATCATGCGTTCCACCGCCACCAGGAAGTAGTAGTACACACCAATGCTCTGCATCTACTGGCCCAATCGGTTCCCGCTGGCGGCTCCTAATTCAGATTGATGACAAGCCTGGATCTTGCACAGTGTCTCAATGCCTTTCACCCTACTAACTTTTTCAATAATGTTCTTTAAGTGGAATAAACATTATTTTAATGCTACACTTAGTTGGCGCTGTGTATACCTCTCTCCTCCCCTGTCACATTGTGTGTTGGGGGGGTACATAGCCGAGTTGGAGGTGCCCATAAAGTCCTGTAGTAGCACTGCGTCTGGTGACAAGTGACTTGGTAGGTGACAAGCTGCTTCTGGTGGCAGGCAACGGAGCAAGTGATATGCGGCATCTGGTGGCAGACGAAGTAGCAAGTGACGTGGCAAGTGACGCTCTGCATCTGGTGGCAGGTAACGTGGCAAGTGAAATGCGGAATCTAGTGGCAGGCAACATGGCAAGTGACACACTCAGGAGTCAGGACTCCCACTGATTCTGCATTATGGTGAGTTGAACTATTTCATGTTATATTACAATGTAATAATGGAAATAATGTGCTTCACTCATCCTGACACCATATCAACCATGGTGCCGTGATGATTGAAGCGTTAACACCAGGTGTTTGGAGTTAAGTGGGCCGGTCTGGATGAAGTCCAAGGCCAAATTTTTGTCCCAGTCCAGCCCTGCTGATTGGTAGCAATGGTGGGCACTAATAGCTGCCCCTGAGTGACACTGATAAGTGGCACTGATTGGCAGCACTGATGGGAACTGATGTCCACGGATAGGCAGCACCGATTGTTAGCACTGATTGCCACTGAATGACAGCACTGATAGGCACTGATTGGTGGCACTGTTAGGCAGCAATGATTTTCACTGTTTGGAAGCAACGATTGGCAGCACTTATTGGAACTGATAGGCAGCACTTATGGGCACTGATTGGCAGCATTGATTTGCACTGATAGGCAGCATTGATTGGCACTGATAGGAAGGCAGCATTGATTGCAATTGATAGGTAGCATTGGTTGACACTGATAGGGGGAGTTTCACATGCAGAAAATTGAGGCTTGCAAGAGCCACTCAGTGTGTGACACTGTCATGTAAAGTAACTGCTTACTGGCGGAAAGACCAGCTGTCACAGCTCAGCCATGATGTCGGGGGTGGGCGGGAACAAGCAACTATCAACACCAGCCAATGATTGGACTGCTTAAGACCCGGACCAATATGCAGGTAAAGGACCAGGCCCCTTTTTGCGATTTGGCACTGTGTCACTTTAACTGACAATTGCGACGTGGCTCCCAAAAAAAATTGGCGTCTTTTTTTTCCCCATTTTTTCCCCGTTTTTATTTTTTGCGCTATAAACAAAAATAGAGCGTAAATTTTGAAAAAAAATCAATATTTTTTACTTTTTGCTATAATAAATATCCCCCAAAAATATATAAATAAAATGTTTTTTTTCCTCAGTTTAGGCCGATACATATTCTTCTACCTATTTTTGTTTAAAAAATGCAATAAGCGTTTATCGTTTGGTTTGCGCAAAATTTATAGCGTTTACAAAATAGGGGATAGTTTTATTGCATTTGTATTAATAATTTTTTTTTTACTACTAATGGCGGCGATCATCGATTTTTTTTGTGACTGTGACATTATGACGGACACATCGGACAATTTTGACACATTTTTGGGACCATTGTCATTTTCGCAGCAAAAAGTGCTATAAAAAGTCAATTGCAGTTTGGGAGTTAACCACTATGGGGCGCTGAAGGGGTTAAGTGTGACCTCATATGTGTTTATAACTGTAGGGTTGCGGGGCTAGACGTGTGACGTCATTGATCGCCTTTCCCTATTTCAGGGAACAGACGATCAATGACAGCGCCACTGTGAAGAACGGGGAAGGAGTGTTTACACACACCTTTCCCCGTTCTTCAGCTCCTGTGACCGATCGCGGGACTCCGGTGGCGATTGGGTCCGAGGGTCCCACGTTAGTGGTCACAGAGCTTCGGGCCGCGTCGTGGGTGCGCGCCCGCGACCCGCGGCTTGGCACTTAATGAGGATGTACAGGTACGCGATTGTGCCCAGGAGTGCCATTCTGCCGATGTATATCGGCGTCAGGCGGTCCTTAAGTGGTTAAGAAAGGGGGTGGGGCTACATAAATATAGCGGCCCGCTTAGACCCTATCCCATTGGCTGGTGTTTGATAGCTGCTCGGTCCCGCCCACCCCCAACATCACCGCTGAGTTTTGAAAGCTGGTCTCTCTCCCTGCAATCAGTGACATTACATGACAGTTTCGTACACTGAGTATCTCTCGCCTTATGATCTGCTGTCTGTAAAACTGTTTCACAGACAGCATGGGCTACCAATGCGGCTTGAATGCAACATTTTGGGGCAGATCTCGGAAGACAGCACAGCGTGATTAGGGTGTGCCCAGGGACACCCAACACACCCTGTGCACATGCCTATGATGGTATGTTTAAGGACTTTTTTGAAGGACTATACTTTATTTGTTTTGTACTGGAAATTTTATGTGGAGGAAGTTATACATGCAAAAGCACTTTAATGATATTGTATAGAAGTCATGGTATATATAAAGCATATATGTTAAAGGTTTAATACATACATAAGTCAAGGTGAGTGCATAGTTTGGAAGGGTGTTTGGAGTCACTGAAGCACCAGAACTTTTTTATTTAGATCCTATTTGTGGTGAGTCACTTAACTAATGCAAGCACTAAAATTTTGTTTGGAGGAAGTTATACAAAGGCAATTTAATTATATTTTATGCAAATTATGGTATAAAGTTTAAATGTTGATGGTTTAATACATATAGCACAGAGGGTATAGGCACAGCAACATTTGCACTTTTTAGTTTACTTCACTTTGTGGTAACACAATTAGGTTGGATGCAAGCCAACCATTATTAGCTTCATTTTTAGGTAGCATGGGATAATATATTAGTTTTTTCCAGGGTCACAGATAGCAAAAAAAAGTTGACAGGAGTTCCAACACTTCCCAACAGATAGTAAAACAATATTCTCCTGTGCTCAAGGGTGATGTAATGGTGATGGATGTATCACAGGTACTTGGCGGTTCAAACAAAAGCACAGGTTTTGCTGCACTCTAAAGCCCCATACACACCATCAGATTATCTGCAGATTTTTGTCTTCAGATTTACCAAAACCATATAATATGAGGTCAAACCTTCAGAGTTTCAATTTGTATGCAATCAGGCAGGCTCTTGTACTACATGGTTTTGGTAAATCTGAAGACAAAAATCTGCAGATAATCTGATGGTGTGTATGGGGCTTAAGGGTTCGGGGAAAATAAACCAATGGAAACACTGTAAGACAAAGAAGAGAGGGCGCACCAACCATGCACATTACCCAAGTGGTATCTTTAATAATATATATGTAGCAGCATCCCCAACTTTCAAAGGCCTAATGGTGACCCCCAGAGTCAGGGAGAGCTGACATCCTTCCTTGTAGTGTGGGTTATTAGGCATAGTGGGAGTATTGCAAGTTGGAAACATGGGCACCAGTCACTTTTTGGAATGCAAGAAAAGAGATTAATTGTCTCTTAAACAGAACTAAGAGAGGGTTAGGGCCAGGACACCCTTAGGCAGATGCAATAGTAATTGGCAGACTCTGAGACAGAATAATAGGCAGACAGTAGAGGGCCTTTAAGTTGGATGCAGCAACTGTATTTGTAGAACTGCTGTCTCCTATGGCATCTGAACTTTGAACAGTCAACTGAGATCCATACACGTACTGTAACTCACAGTAACCCATTATAGATCTTCATTACATCTCACAGTATACCTCCGCCTGCTCCTCAAAATCATCAGCAAACAGGACCTACTCTACCACTCCTACGCTGATGACACTTAACTCTACTTTTGCATCAGCAACAAAAAAGACCAATATCACGGACTAGAACAATGCCTCACATTGATAGACAATGGGATGATGGAGAGACACCTTAAACTTAATGGATCCAAAACAGAACTTCTTCTGCTTCACGCAAACCGAAAGACAAACTCTAGGACGACAAACCATCACCCCAAGCACCAAAGTCAAAAGTCTAGGAGTCACCTTTGACTCTGACATGACTATGGACGCACACATAGGATCAGTAGTCAGCGGATCTCACCATCTTCTCCGCCTGCTATGAAGACTCATCACCTTCATCCCGGAAGAGGATACAGCAGTGGTAGTTGGAACAATTATTAACTTCAGACTTGGCTATGCAAACTCCCTCTACCTCAGACTACCCAAATACCAGATTTCTCGCCTACAAGTCATCCAGAACACGGCAGCCAGACTGATAATGGGAAAAAAAACATGGGAATCAATCACCCCGTCCCTGAGGATCCTTCATTGGCTAGCCGTAAAGCATTGGGTTACATTGAAGGCCCTCTGCCTCACTCACAAATGTACACAAGGAATCGCCCATAAATATTTATTGAGAAAATAAAATACTACAACCCCAATCGCGTTCTTCGATCAACCAACCAAAACCAACTCCAAATCCCCAAGTCTTGCTACAAGTCTAAAGGAGAATGAAGATTCGCAGTCCAAGGACCGCGGCTATGGAACGTGCTACCAACTAACATCCGAATGGAAGAAAATCATTGGGCCTTCAGAAAAAAATGTAAGACCCACCTCTTCTGAAGTATCAGGACGATAATGGATACTAAGCGCCTTGAGGCAATTCAGTTCGCATTCGTAGCGTTATACAAGTTATTCACTCACTCACTCACTATCCTACTATAGGTCATCACTCACTGAGCTCCCGGTCTTTCACTAGACTTCAAGATCCAAGACATCACTGAATCCCCTGAGCTCTTCCACTGCTAACCCGCTATACACTCCTCAAGCTTCACCCTCGCTAACTCGCTTGGTCCCGCTTAAGCTTTCTCCGGCTGGTGAAAAGGCTGCTCTGGTACTCCTTCAGACTTCCATACACTGGCCTCTGATAACAGGAATGCTTGTCCCTTTCTGGCAACTATTCCTCCCTTTAGCTCTTAAACACCACTTGCCCCTGGCGACAGGAGTGGTTGTCCCTTGTGGCAACTGCTTCTCCCTCACTGCTAGCAATGATCCAGTTCCCCCATTCAGCGGAACCTCTGCAACTTGGTTGGGCTTCCAGCCTGAAGCCCTAACCCTGCGCTGCCTCTCTCAAACATGAATAGGCCTCAGTCAGCCTAGCAGCCAGGTGTTCCCAGGATGGACCTCAGGCTTCTGCCTAGCAGCTGGATCCTTGTGACACATGTCCACCCAAACAGCCATCCAGGTGGCACAGAACCCCGATCACCTGACTTCTTCCGAATAGGCGCTCCCAGCAGGCCAAGGGACAAAAAAGACTCCTGGCAATTGGTCCAAACGCCCTCTGTTGAAGTCGGAAGTGACGAAATGCGTCAGGTATTTGCTACAACGGCGTATCCAGGAACTATTAGGAGTGCGTTCCACCGCTGTACCATCGCTACCAGGACATGCATCTAGCACAAGCGCGACCCCCTGTGTGCGGAGGAGAGCGGTGACTAAAACTCTTTTATGCGCATTTACAATTGTTTTAATGCACGTAGATAGGAAGCGTGGTGTTGTTACACGGGTTTTTTAAATAATTAAAACAGTATTACACTATTTTGGTGCCTCTGTTTTTTCTATGATCCGTGAGTTGGAGTTTTTAACCTCCCTGGCGGTATGATTATTTCAGAAAAAAGGTGCTGAAAGCGGTACCATTATTTGCAAGGAAATTTGGCGTTTTATACTGTAGGTCTGTAATTTTTAGGAATAACTCACTTAAATCTGACCAAACAAGAGACTAGTAGCGCCCAGAAGCGATTCAGTTCGCATGCGCCGCGCTTTATAAGTTTTTCATTCATTCATTCATTCAGTAGGCATCCTGGGTATGACATTTTTTTAAAAACAAAATTATAAATTATAATATAATAAATAATTATAACAAGTAATAATATAATTATAATAAAAATTATTCAATAATGTAATCAACTCAAAATCACTGAAATTTGCTCAGTTGCAGAATTGTCGCTGTCATTACTTTTATTTTTTTATGACGAATTTCCCCACAAATCGCTATCGCACAATTCTGCAAGTGACTATAATTTATTATCGCTGTTTTCTAGCTGCTCTAAAACCATTTTTGACATAAAGGGACACTTTTGGTTGCTATGGACAATCTACAGTTTGCAGGGAGAAAGAACCGTTTTTATTATATAAAAGGACATGTAGGACACTGGGCAGACCACTAGGGACAAGGGGGGTGTGTATCCGTTCTCCGCTCACGTGCGTCGTAACGTCGCAGGGAACGGAGATCGGCGGCACAGGAGGACACTGTATGAATCGAGCGAGGTCCCGCTCGCTCACACAGCGCGGTGGCATCGCTGGATCCAGGGACAAGGTAAGTAACTTTGTCTGCTGCTGCAGCGAGGCAAGCCCGAGTCTGACTCGGGGTTACCGCTTTTGGTATGAAAATCTCACCCCGAGTCAGACTCGGGAATACTGCTAGGAGGGTTAAAAAATCCCTTGCTGTTTCTGGAATGAGGTTGGAGGTCTGATCAGGACGATTTATTCCCAAGGCTTTATTTTGTTCGCTTTCTGGTGAGTTTGAACCCCAGAGGGGAAGTGTGTCTCACGTTTTGGTGGAGATTGGAAGTCGGTGGAGGGTGTACTACCATTCCTTGAAGCATTTCTTACATCACTTTGAACTTTTCCTGATTCACTGATCTATGGACTTTTCAGCATCTTTTATCTATACTGGACTATATCCATCTTAAGCGCTGTTTTATCATTTTATAACCAGTTTTTAGGCTATATATATTTTGATATATTTTTTTATATGTTTTATGTGTAGATAGTGAAATTGCACTGTAAGAAGGAGGGGGCATGCTGTGAGTGGGGGTGTATTGGCCAGGTAGTGATATGTAATGTGAGGTGGCCAGGGGTGGAGGTGTGCTTTCTAGGGAGGGGTATGTGTATACTTTGAGCGGGAAGCGGAAGCATGGAGGGAGGGGTGTTAGCATGGGGGTGTGTTGCGAGCACTCTGAGCAGTAAATTATGGGTTTTGAGAGATTTGACAGATATTTTCTGTGATGGATTGATCATTAGAGGATGTTGCTGAGGAGAGAGATGTGCTTGGGTAAGGCTGTTGTTGATAGGGAGAGATGTGCAAGTAGTCTGCTGTGCAGGGGATGTGCTAATGGAGACAAACTTGTATGGTAAATCTACTATGGAAGGAAGGGAGTTGTGAGTGGGGCCTCTTGCCATCCTGTCATGACCCTTGGTTCTAGTGTCCTGCAGCCTCCACTTCTACTGCTCACACAGTGCTGGGGGAGAGGATTTTCTGTTGCCAGGCTGATCAAAAACATACATACAGTAAAAGGAATTGAACAAACTAGACTGCTCTCTGTCGCATGCCCACCCTGTAGCTGCCTCCACCACTAGCAGTAGGAAGCATATGCACAGTCCCCAATCTTTAGCTTGGGATCTGCTGTTACACACCCACTAGTTCTAACTCTCGTCTCCCTTGCACACTGGTCCTGGCCCTGGATCACTCAACACATACAGTACAAGGCAAACTTAACTCTCTCAAATGCCCACCCCAGCACCATAGATCTCTAACTAGAAGTGCTGCCTCTGCTGATCTACCTAGTGATTTCTAGTGGAATTAGCAAAAAATTCAGTGCTGCTACCCTATTCAGTCCAACATTAATAGAGCTCACAGGTGCTTGATTAGCTGAGAATTATTGTCCATAGAAGTGATCTGCACAACCAATGCTGCTCTAAAATCTTGTTTTTATTGAAAAAGTCACAGTTACAGTGAGTTGACGCGTTTCAGCCTACATGGCTTTAATCGTAATTGATTTTAAGACATTAAAATCTACAAAATATTTACCAAAAAAGTGGGTCAGGCTCCAGCAGAGCAGTGGGCAGTGAACAGTGTGGTGTTGTGTGAGGGTGTAAGGTAAGCTAAACTGGCAGGGTTTTATCGGATGTTGATAGGGCTTTGTGGTAAGGAGGAGGTGTGGTAAAAGAGGGTGAAAAGAAGGGCTGAATATGGTGGGGGGGGGCTGTCTTGCACTGTGTCTTACTAGTGTTTTGCCACTGGGGGGACAAGAATCATAGTCATGGTGTTATATATAGCCAGATTCAGAAAGACTGGCTTAACTTTGTGCAGGCGTAGCGTATCTCATATACGCTATGCCGCCGTAAGTCAGAGAGGCAAGTGCTGTATTCACAAAGCACTTGCCTCCTAAGTTACGGCGGCGTAGCGTAAATGGGCCGGTCTAAGCGCGCCTAATTCAAATGAGGAACAGGGGGCGTGTTTTATGTTAATGAATCGCAACCCGACGTGATTGACGTTTTTAACGAACGGCGCATGCGCCGTCCGTGGACATATCCCAGTGTGCATTGCTCCAAAGTACGCCGCAAGGACTTATTGGTTTCGACGTGAACGTAAATTACGTCCAGCCCCATTCACGGACGACTTACGCAAACAACGTAAAATTTTCAAAATTCGACGCGGGAACGACGTCCATACTTAACATTGGCTAGGCCAGCTTTTTGGTGGAATAACTTTACGCCTGAAAACGCCTTACGTAAACGGTGTATCTTTACTGCGAAGGGCAAGCGTACGTTCGTGAATAGGCGTATCTCGCTGATTTACGTATTCTAGGCGCAAATCAGCGTTCACGCCCCTAGCGGCCGGCAGAACTAGACAGCTAAGATACGACGGCGCAGGTAGTCGTATCTTAGCTACATTTAAGTGTATCTCAATTTGAGAATACACTTAAATGTACGACGGCGCAGATTCAGAGTTATCTACTGATACGCTGGCGTAAACCTCTCTGAATCTGGCTAATAGTTCTCTGTTTTTGTTATGTGTGCCATTTTTTGTTTCTCCAATGGAAATCCGAAAAAAGGACTTTCTTATTTTATTAAAGACCTAGTACAATTGTCAATATACTCTATAAAGTGACATTATATATTTCCAGTCAAAGGTTTCTCTGAACCATTTTTTCTCATATTGATAACATAGTGCAGTGATGTAGGACTTTAAGGCCAAATGTGTTTGAATCAACCAACATTTGACTGGCAACATAGACTGTAAAAAAGGCAGCAATAATAACCAAGCAATAATGCATAATAACCCACAACAAATTGAAATGAGCTTTAATTAGTCATGGATTACAATACAATATTGCTGCTTGTACTATGAATCTTAACAAACACAACTGCTTTCTTTACTTTACATGTGATGAAGAAACTGTGGTGTTTATGAATATTTATTTTACTTTATGAATAATCAGAACTAAAGGAGCAACATTATACACAGTATAATCGGATTTTTGGAGAACTAACATATTTTACACCTATGCTTGGTTAAAAAATAAGTAAAGGCAACAGATTTAAAGCTTTTATGTCTGAATTCGTGAAATCCTGGTGGTTTGTTCTTTTGACATGTACAGGGAAAATTTACAAGTGAAAAGAAAAGAAATGAGTTTAAGTTTTAATTTGGGACTCGGCTATATTGTTATCTGCCAAACCGCCAACCAACTTTTCCCTGCTCACAATGAGAAGAGGGTCATTGGCAGAAAACTGCCTATGCCACAATCAAATAATCTCTTTCATCCACAGCCCTGATCCTTTTAATAAACAAAATACGAAAAGGGAGTCAAAATTACGTCTAGCCTGTTTGAAAAGCAAGGAAATCCTGCAAGTACAATTCCCCACTTGTTATGTTCTTGGACCATGTGACTTAAAGTCATTCTTTGGGATAAAAGACCCAAGCTGGTATCAGGGTTCTGCCATGCTTTTCCCTTAGTTCCCAGTCTTAGCCCATCTGTTATTCAGTGAGTGCATGAATGGCATGTGTCAAGAGAGTCATCACTGAGCAAACTGCCCAAAGAAATCAGCCAGGGGACTTCCCTTTTTTCCTCTTACACAATTGTTGTAGAGGCAGCCACCATATGGTGAATAATTAGTTTTTGACCTTACTCCAGTAGAATGTTCCTGCCACTGCTAGGCTCTATCAATATGTGTATTAATGAGAGAGGCAAGTGAAAGCATTTGCATTAACATTGTGATGTCTATTGTGCATGTTTTTATGGCATAATAGTTACACACAATAACACGTTTAATTGCAATGCAAAATGTATTGTAGTTAACCAATGTTACTGCTGTGTCACTCTGTATATGCAGTGGAGAGGTATATAATGAAAATGAGTGATATTTTATCACATCGCTGTAAAGGTATGTAATGCAGTCAAGACCACATTCCACAGCATATTGATAACTTGCTTATTAGCGGTGCAATAGGTTAGTCAAGGGGTTTGCATAATTCTCCAGACTAAGGCACAGTATTATTAGGGTGCTGTTAGCCATGGTATAATCACACAGAGATGCCCAACTAACCACTTACAGCTAAAGTTTAGTTGGCTAAAATTTTCCTAAAATACATATTTGAGTGCCATTTTACCTGCCAAAGGATTTGCCTGGAGACCTGACTTTTCTCTAGCAGAGTTAAAGTGGAGCTCTACTCACTTTTTAAAGCTTGCTATCCCCCCCACGTTCGAGATCATATTTAAGTGACCCATTTGACCTTTTTTTTTCTATTTTTTTTTTATTGTTTACCTTATTTGACATGTAGGAAGTTCATCTTCAACTTTATTTTATTTACATATATTTTAGGGCTGCGGAAATTAATGATTAATTGCTCGATTAATCGTTAATTTCTTTGATCGATTAAAATAATTTTGATCGAGGACGATCCGCGGAGTGAGTTCTGTGGTCTCGCCCATAGGAAAGGGCGCGGCTTCGGCCTAGCTCTGGAGCCGCGGCCATCTTGGTCCACCCGGCGGCAGCCGAGTAGCGGTGCGCTGACATCATCACCCGCCCGCCTGCTTGTATCATCTACTCTGCGGACGTGTCTGCCTGCCTGATGTATAGTCAGGTAAGAGAGGACAACCATCCTGTGTGTGGTTACAGTAACAGTATGGGGGCAGATGTATATATTCCTGGAGTATGGGGGCAGATGTGTTGCTTCATTTATACTTATGAGCCGGTGTATGTGTATATTCTTGCAGTATGGGGGCAGATGTGTATATTAAAGCATGGGGGCAGATATGTGTATTAAAGCATCTGGGCAGATGTGCGTATTAAAGCATGGGGGCAGATGTGTGTATTAAAGCATGGGGGCAGATGCTGTAATATACACACCTGCCCCCATACTGCAAGAATATACACATTTGCCCCATGCTTTAATATACACATCTGCCCCCATACTGTAATGTACACATGGGGGAAGATGTGTATATTCTGGCAGTATGGGAGGCAGATGTGTATATTACAGCATGGGGGCAGATGTGTATATTACAGCATGGGGGCAAATGTGTATATTCTTGCAGTATGGGGGCAGATGTGTATATTACAGCATGGGGCAAATATGTATATTACAGTATGGGGGACAGATGTGTATATTACAGCATGGGGGCAGATGTGTATATTACAGCATGGGGGCAGATGTGTATATTTAATTTGTGTGAACAGTTAAGTCATGGATTGTGGAAACCATCTAGTGTCGAGTGATTGTATATAGTGTATAGCACATTTACCACTGACTAATGCAGAGTTGCAATGCAAGGAGATCAGCTAAAAGTAGTTGTATCTGTTTGTGCGTTATAATTAATCGAAATTAGTCGATTAATCGATAAAAAAAAATTTAATCAGTAACAGCCCCAATATATTTTATTTTTATTATTATGTCATTTCCACCTACACATAGGCTCCTGGGATATGAGTGTCATCAATCCCAGAAGTTAATGGCCATCTCCCGCTGCTAGCATTGTGTTATTTTACAACCAGAAATGTTGCAAGGCGTAGATAGGTGCCATTTGTGATTGGGAAATTCGGTCTTTTTTGTATTGGTACTTGGTGGCAGCGAAAGGTATCAGTAGCGACTGGCGGTGGCAGCAAAAGGACCAGCATTGCAAAGAAGAGGTGCTTTTATTGCACTGCATGAGAAACTGAGATGGGGCACTACACATGCGTAAGATCAGGAGGTGCATGTTGGGTAGCCAGATGCACTGAATCCCGGAAAAGCCAAGGGTGCTTCAGATGCCCACAATCAAGGTGGCTGCTCGATTTATCAGGAGTTCCAAATAAATCCTAAGATATGCGCAAAGGTGGAAACTCTATAATAAACAGAACATTTTTAATGTACAAGGGGAAAATGTCATGGGGGTTTTAAAAAAAACAGTTGGAACTCCACTTTAAATAATACAACTTTGTCTTCTCCCTGTCCCAGCCTGTGACTGGAGAGTGAAGGGCAGGCAAAACTGATGAGGTTAGTCTACTCTCTCCTAATGTCAGCATGTTCACTATTAGCATCTGAGCATAAATGATTGGCTCATTGTGTTTTTTCTACATCTCACAGCCTATAGACTCTGCTGTGCAATGGCCGCAAAAGGCTGATCCCAGGCCACATTTAGATACTAACTAGTTGCTTTTATAAAAAATAAATTTTCTATAAAATATGTAGCAGTATATACACTATGTTGCATGGGCCCATGGGCGTAGGAACCGGGGGGGACGGGTGGGACGCATCCCCCCCAGGAAATAATGCGGGGGGGACAAGTATGGTAAAATCCCCCCCAGGTTAGGATAGGGAGATCGTCCCCGGATCGCAGGCAGGGGCCGCAGAGTCCAGCTGCGGTCACTGCTTTTCTCCCCCTTCAGTGCCGATCCAGCCCCGACCCCTCCCCTCCCCTCCCGAGCGGCGCACAGCTGATTGCACACAGACATGCATAGCTGTGCTGGCCGCTCTGCTGAATGGGAGAAAGGAGCAGGAAGGGGGCGGGGCCCAGACTGACACTCGTGGCCACACTACACCCGACCAGCCTGCAGAGCCAGAGAGACTAAGTTACATGTGATGGAGAGCCAGAACGACACAGTTCAGGTACAGGGGGGAGGAGGTAAATGTTACAGAGAGGGGGGAAGTTACAGTTTACAGAGAGGGGGAGGTATAATATTCAGAGAGGGGGGGGTGTTACAGTTTACAGAGAGGGGGAGGTATAATATTCAGAGAGGGGGGGTGTTACAGTTTACAGAGAGGGGGAGGTATAATATTCAGAGAGGGGGGGGGGGGTGTCACAGTTTACAGAGAGGGGGAGGTATAATATTCAGAGGGGGGGGGTGTTACAGTTTACAGAGAGGGGGAGGTATAATATTCAGAGGGGGGGGGGTGTTACAGTTTACAGAGAGGGGGAGGTATAATATTCAGAGGGGGGGGGGTGTTACAGTTTACAGAGAGGGGGAGGTATAATATTCAGAGAGGGGGGGGTGTTACAGTTTACAGAGAGGGGGAGGTATAATATTCAGAGGGGGGGGGGGTGTTACAGTTTACAGAGAGGGGGAGGTATAATATTCAGAGAGGGAGGGGGGGGGGTGTTACAGTTTACAGAGAGGGGGAGGTATAATATTCAGAGAGGGAGGGGGGGGTGTTACAGTTTACAGAGAGGGGGAGGTATAATATTCAGAGAGGGGGGGGTGTTACAATTTACAGAGAGGGGGAGGTATAATATTCAGAGAGGGGGGGTGTTACAGTTTACAGAGAGGGGGAGGTACAGTATTCAGAGAGGGGGGGGTATGGTATACAGGTACTAACCTGGCACTGGATAGTCATAGATTCATGCTTTTAGTGCAGCTGTTGGAAATGGGGAACAGGACTCAGGACTCTACCACTCTAACCTGGCACTACCACCCTAACCTGGCACTACCACCCTAACCTGGCACTACCACCCTAACCTGGCACTACCACCTAACCTGGCACTACTGTATACCACCTAACCTGCCACTACCACCTAACCTGGCACTACCACCTAACCAGGCACTACTGTATACCACCTAACCTGGCACTACTGTATACCACCTAACCTACCACTACCACCTAACCTGGCACTACCACCTAACCAGGCACTACTGTATACCACCTAACCTGGCACTACTGTATACCACCTAACCTGGCACTACCACCTAACTTGCCACTACCACCTATCCAGGCACTACTGTATACCACCTAACCTGCCACTACCACCTAACCTGGCACTACCACCTAACCAGGCACTACTGTATACCACCTAACCTGGCACTGCCACCTAACCTGGCACTACTGTATACCACCTAACCTGGCACTACCACCTAACCTGCCACTACCACCTAACCTGCCACTACTGTATACCACCTAACCTGCCACTACCACCTAACCTGCCACTACTACCTAACCTTCCACTTATCCAGGCACTACTGTATACCACCTAACCTGCCACTACCACCTAACCTGGCACTACTGTATACCACCTAACCTGGCACTACCACCTAACCTACCACCTATCCAGGCACTACTGTATACCACCTAACCTGCCACTACCACCTAACCAGACACTACTGTATACCACCTAACCTGGCACTGCTGTATACCACCTAACCTGGCAATACTACCTAACCTGGCACTACCACCTATCCAGGCACTACTGTATACCACCTACCCTGCCACTACCACCTAACCAGGCACTACCCTATACCACCTAACCTGGCACTACTGTATACCACCTAACCTGGCACTACCACCTAACCTGCCACTACTGTATACCACCTAACCTGCCACTACCACCTAACCTTCCACTTCCACCTATCCAGGCACCACTGTATACCACCTAACCTGCCACTACCACCTAACCTGGCACTACCACCTAACCTGGCACTACTGTATGCCACCTAACCTGGCACTACCACCTAACCTGGCACTACTGTATACCACCTAACCTGGCACTGCCACCTAACCTGACACTACCACCTAACCAGGCACTACTGTATGCCACCTAACCTGGCACTACCACCTAACCTGGCACTACTGTATACCACCTAACCTGGCACTGCCACCTAACCTGACACTACCACCTAACCAGGCACTACTGTATGCCACCTAACCTGGCACTACCACCTAACCTGGCACTACTGTATGCCACCTAACCTGGCACTGCCACCTAGCCTGCCACCTAGCCTGCCACTACTACCTAACCTGGAACTATTGTCAATCACCTAACCTGCCACTACCAGCTAACCAGTTAATTTTTACTTATGCCATGTGGGTTGGTTGTTACTAATGCCACGTGGGTTAATTTTTACTAATGCCATGTGGGTTAATTTTTACTTATGCCATGTGGGTTAATTTTTACTTATGCCATTTGGGTTAATTTTTACTTATGCCATGTGGGTTAATTTTTACTAATGCCATGTGGGTTAATTTTTACTTATGCCATGTGGGTTAATTTTTACTTATGCCATGTGGGTTAATTTTTACTTATGCCATGTGGGTTAATTTTTACTAATGCCATGTGGGTTAATTTTTACTTATGCCATGTGGGTTAATTTTTACTTATGCCATGTGGGTTAATTTTTACTTATGCCATGTGGGTTAATTTTTACTTATGCCATGTGGGTTAATTTTTACTTATGCCATGTGGGTTAATTTTTACTTATGCCATGTGGGTTAATTTTTACTTATGCCATGTGGGTTGATTTTTACTAATGCCTTGTGGCCCACAAGGCATTAGTAAAAATCAACCCACATGGCTTAAGTAAAAATTAACCCACATGGCATGTGGGAGTCCGAGTTTACTGAATAAGAATTTACCTGGCGAGTAAAAATGCTGTCCCCCCCAGATTTGTAAGGGTTCCTACACCCATGCATGGGCCTCTACCTAAGTGTAGAATTACCCCTGTAGGAGCTGCTGGTTTAGATTTGGGTCTTGTATGTTACCTCGCTCTTCGTTGTCTAGGGGATGAGATGAGCATCTAAGAAACTTCAATGTCCACACAAGTTGTAAATCCCTTTTCTGTCAGGTTTTTATTTTCACACAAACTTGTCTAGGTAGAGGGACAGAGGGTTAGGGGAAGGTTCAGGCACACGATGCAGATTACTGGGGAATTTCTATGGTTTCAAAAGTCAACTCACCACTTTTCCTCAGAGTGGGTATTGCTCACCCAGATAGGCCTCTCTCACTGGCCTAGCAGCTGGGATGATGCACGGACAAAAAAAAGAATACAGTCTCTGGCACAGACCTTTCTTTCAGAGTAGAAATAAAGTGTTCCGGAATCCTCTGCCACAGGATTTACTAACCGGATCTCTAGCCGTACAGTTTTGAGCCTTTTAGCCTATCCAGCAACACTGTAAGGCATCATAGAATATGGTGCATCCTCCAATAAAGTTACCAGGCCTCTCCCGAGATACCAGCCTTCCGCTTGGTCTTCTCCAGGACAGGTCCTCCCCTGGTTTCCTCCATTGAGTGGCTTCCTCCCGCAGGACAGACAGCACAGGATCACCTTCAAAGTGCAGGCCCCAGTCAAGACGACTGGGCCTACCGGCAGAATTGCAGCCTCGGACCAACGTGGTCCTGGGGCTGAGAATGGACCATCACATACCTCGAGCCAGGAGGGCCACGAGGCAAAAAAGGACCCAAGAAAATGGCGTCTGCCCCTTAAGTATCCTTCCCCAGTATGCCCAGCGGGAGACCACTCCCACTGGGCTGTTCCCGGGGAAAGACACCCAATACACTCTGGCTTGCATGTATTCCAACATTGGCCTGTGGTGGTAGCGCCACCTACAGGCAAACAATGGGAAAACCCTCCAAGCACAGCCTTAGCCAGAACAGAGGCAGATTTAGCCTTAATCGTCAAAGTCTGAGATAACTACCAGCTCAGACACTCACTAAATTTAAACATAGCGCCTGGTCATCAGGAGCAGAGCGCTACATAAGGATTTCAGTCCAATACTGTAAAGCAAACTCCATAGATCCTACTCAAACCTAAATAATTCCTAATATCCACAATAATTTGAGTCTGGATAATCTATGATGAGTTATAAAAAACTTTAATAACACGCAATTGTGTTAATATGCGATTCAAACACAATGAGGTATTATATAATATTAACCACTTAAAAAAATTGTTTTTTTATACAGGAGGTTGTTGCTATATAGGGTCACAGAGTGTTTAAAAGGCATTTGATAGCAAGTGTGTTTTTTACCTGTATTATTAAAGGATATATTTTATAATTAATCATAAATTGCCCAAATCTCAAATTGTTATAAACTTTTGAAATTCATTTTTTTTTAAGATTTAAGTCTAATTTCATTGCCCTTATCACGGGAAAAAGGATCCAGGCAATTTTCATCAGCTCCTACCATGGTAGTGCTACAATGGTATACACAGATATCTAAACTAACACTATTTCTTAAAACTAGGCACTACAAAGTTGTTTGCAAGTACTTGAAGTTCACAGTACGTTAGTTTGAAGCCCCCTAAACCTGGGCACACTACTAATACTGCCCATTTACTTCAGTTCCCATGCAGAGATTAGCATGCACTTTCCACTATCTTAGAAGGGAACCTCAGAATCCAATATAAAGGTGTAGTAATGTAGGATGGTGGGCATGCCAAACTTGAAAGCACACCCCTCACATTTTTGTAAATATTTTATTATATCTCTTCATGTGACAACACTGAAGAAATTACACTTTGCTACAATTTAAAGATGGGAGTGTACAGCTTGTATAACAGTGTACATTTCCTGTCCCCTCAAAATAACTCAACACACAGCCATTATTGTCTAAGCTGCTGGCAACACAAGTGAGTACACCCCTAAGTGAAAATGTCCAAATTGGGCCCAAAGTGTCAATATATTGTGTGGCCACCATTATATATATATTGTGTGGCCACCATTATTTCCAGCACTGCCTTAACCCTGTTGGGAATGGAGTTCACTAGAGCTTCACAGGTTGCCACTTGTGAATGTTAGAGATCTTGCTCTCCTCCACCTTCCGTTTGAGGATGCCCCACAGATGCTCAATAGGGTTTAGGTCTGGAGACATGCTTGACCAGCCCATCACCTTTACCCCCAGCTACTTTAGCAAGGCAGTGGTCATCTTGGAGGTGTGTTTAGGGTCCTTATCATGCTCCAGAATGTCACAGTACATGTTGGCATTCATGGTTCCCTCAATGAACTGTAGCTCCTCAGTGCCGTCAGCACTTATGCAGCCCCAGACCATGACACTTCCACCACTATGCTTGACTGTAGGCAAGACACACTTGTCTTTGTCATCCATTACTGGTTGCCGCCACACATGCTTGACACCATCTGAACCAAATAAGTTTATCTTGGTCTCATCAGACAACAGGACATGGTTCCAGTAATCCATGTCCTTAGTCTGCTTGTCTTCAGCAAATGGTTTGCAGGCTTTCTTGTGCATCATATTTAGAAGAGGCTTCCTTCTGGGATGACAACCATGCAGACCAATTTGATGCAGTGTGTGGTGTATGGTCTGAGCACTGACAGGCTGACCCCCCACCCCTTCAATCTCTGCAGCAGTGCTGGCAGCACTCATACGTTTATTTTCCAAAAGACAACCTCTGGATATGATGCTGAGCATGTGCACTCAACTTCTTTGGTCGACCTGTTCTGAGTGAAACCTGTCCTGTTAAACTGCTGTATGGTCTTGGCCACCGTGTTGCAGCTCAGATTTTTTCAGATCCCCAGAGAGTTCTTTGCCATGAGGTGCCATGTTGAACTTCCAGTGACCAGTATGAGGAAGTGAGATCCAAAACACCAAATTTAACACACCTGCTCCCCATTCACACCTGAGACCTTTTAACACTAACAAATCACATGACACCGGGGAGGGAAAATGGTCAATTGGGCCCAATTTGGACATTTTCACTTAGGGGTGTACTCAATTTTGTTGCCAGTAGTTTAGAGATTAGTGGCTGTGTGTTGAATTATTTTGATTGGATAGCAAATTTACACTGTTATACAAGCTGTACACTCACTACTTTACATTGTAGCAAAGTGTCAAATGAAAAGCTATAATAAAATATTTACAAAAATGTGAGGGGTGTACTCACTTTTGTGAGATACTGTGTGTGTATATATACATTTATTCTAGCTGATAGACAGGTGTTCAAATACTTATTTGCAGCTGTATCATACAAATAAATAGTTAAAAAATCATAAATTGTGATTTCTGGAATTTTTTTTTTGATTATGTCTCTCACAGTGGACATGCACCTACGATGACAATTTCAGACCCCTCCATGATTTCCAAGTGGGAGAACTTGCAAAATAGCAGGGTGTTCAAATACTTATTTTCCTCACTGTGTATATATATATATATATACAGTGAGGAAAATAAGTATTTGAACACCCTGCTATTTTGCAAGTTCTCCCACTTGGAAATCATGGAGGGGTCTGAAATTGTCATCGTAGGTGCATGTCCACTGTGAGAGACATAATCAAAAAAAAAATTCCAGAAATCACAATTTATGATTTTTAACTATTTATTTGTATGATACAGCTGCAAATAAGTATTTGAACACCTGTCTATCAGCTAGAATTCTGACCCTCAAAGACCTGTTAGTCTGCCTTTAAAATGTCCACCTCCACTCCATTTATTATCCTAAATTAGATGCACCTGTTTGAGGTCATTAGCTGCATAAAGACACCTGTCCACCCCATACAATCAGTAAGAATCCAACTACTAACATGGCCAAGACCAAAGAGCTGTCCAAAGACACTAGAGACAAAATTGTACACCTCCACAAGGCTGGAAAGGGCTACGGGGAAATTGCCAAGCAGCTTGGTGAAAAAAGGTCCACTGTTGGAGCAATCATTAGAAAATGGAAGAAGCTAAACATGACTGTCAATCTCCCTCGGACTGGGGCTCCATGCAAAATCTCACCTCGTGGGGTCTCAATGATCCTAAGAAAGGTGAGAAATCAGCCCAGGACTACACGGGAGGAGCTGGTCAATGACCTGAAAAGAGCTGGGACCACCGTTTCCAAGGTTACTGTTGGTAATACACTAAGACGTCATGGTTTGAAATCATGCATGGCACGGAAGGTTCCCCTGCTTAAACCAGCACATGTCAAGGCCCGTCTTAAGTTTGCCAATGACCATTTGGATGATCCAGAGGAGTCATGGGAGAAAGTCATGTGGTCAGATGAGACCAAAATAGAACTTTTTGGTCATAATTCCACTAACCGTGTTTGGAGGAAGAAGAATGATGAGTACCATCCCAAGAACACCATCCCTACTGTGAAGCATGGGGGTGGTAGCATCATGCTTTGGGGGTGTTTTTCTGCACATGGGACAGGGCGACTGCACTGTATTAAGGAGAGGATGACCGGGGCCATGTATTGGGAGATTTTGGGCAACAACCTCCTTCCCTCAGTTAGAGCTTTGAAGATGGGTCGAGGCTGGGTCTTCCAACATGACAATGACCCGAAGCACACAGCCAGGATAACCAAGGAGTGGCTCTGTAAGAAGCATATCAAGGTTCTGGCGTGGCCTAGCCAGTCTCCAGACCTAAACCCAATAGAGAATCTTTGGAAGGAGCTCAAACTCCGTGTTTCTCAGCGACAGCCCAGAAACCTGACTGATCTAGAGAAGATCTGTGTGGAGGAGTGGGCCAAAATCCCTCCTCCAGTGTGTGCAAAGCTGGTGAAAAACTACAAGAAACGTTTGACCTCTGTAATTGCAAACAAAGGCTACTGTACCAAATATTAACATTGATTTTCCCATGTGTTCAAATACTTATTTGCAGCTGTGTCATACAAATAAATAGTTAAAAAAATCATACATTGTGATTTCTGGATTTTTTTTTTTGATTATGTCTCTCACAGTGGACATGCACCTACGATAACAATTTCAGACCCCTCCATGATTTCCAAGTGGGAGAACTTGCAAAATAGCAGGGTGTTCAAATACTTATTTTCCTCACTGTATATATATATATATATATATATATATATATATATATATATATATATATATACGGTATATATATATATATATGTGTGTATATATATATATATATATATATATATATATATATATATATATATATATATATATTACTATAGCATGTGAATAGTTGATTGATGTTTGGTAAAATATATATTCTTGTTGTTTTGTTTTCTTTCTTAATGTTTGTCTATTGTAAAAATGCAAAAACATTAACAAAAAGATAAATATAAACAGATAAATGCAAATGTTAACTGTTTTGTCAATTTTTTAATCTGTGATTTATTTATTACTGTCACCCTGCATAGCCAGGAAGATCCTGGTTCGCCTTTTCCAGTTTTACTGCCTGCTCACTGGATAGGATGTTGTTCTGCTGTCTGGTGAGTAAACTAAAGGTGAAAAGGTAACACTGGAGCCTGGAAAACTGAACCAGAAAAAAGTGGCTGAACAGAATTCAGTTTAATTTCGTTTTTCTTTTATAATCAAATAGCCAAATTTGATGTTACGTATATTCAAAATCATTCTTACCAGAAGTATTCCATCTGCTATTGGCATTAGGCAATATTTTCCCTGGTCTATTTCTCACACTCCACGAAGGGCCAGCTGATTTGATGCTTGTCATTCTGGCATGGTGCTGTTGTTGTGATGGTGCCATGTGAGAGATAAATCTCGGACACAGTTCAGATTGTCTTTCATTTTCTGATCTGTGCTGTATAAATAAAATTAGGAACTGCATTAAAATAGATGGTCTCATAATTTTTTAGCCCATTGTAGCATACGTCTATATGACACAACATAATTCTGCCACTAATAACACTATTTCTTCCACTGACACCAATGATAGGGCATCATTTATTCCACTGACACCAGTGTTGGGGCACTGACTTAAACTTTGGGGCAAAATTCCACCCACAAACACCATTGATGGGGCACTATTCCTCTCACTACCACCAATAGTGGGACACTATTATTTCCAATGACACTAACAATTGCACTATATTTCCACTTTATGATCACCAACAATGGGGCATTGGTCATTCTCCCACTTACCACAATCAGTAATTATTTCTGTACTTCCATTTATCACTAATGCTGAAGAATTTTCTACTCCCACTGCCCACACTCTGCACCCCCAGCTCCATATACATTAAGCCTAAGGGACATTGAAATGGCCCTTAATTTATAAAGTAGACAAAATAGTACGTGATTTAGGCTATAAGAAGCGCTCATTGCTGTACATGTGCCTGCAATAAAGTACGTGGTGACACAGAAATATATCTTAAAACCTGACATTTATCTAATATCATATGTAGCCAGTAGCCATCACAATTAAACAATATACTCTTCAAATGGAATTGACAAATCGGATCAATTTGTTCTATGGAAGTAAGTGAATGGTGTTTTTTCACCCTTCATTGAACTATCTTTTAAATTTATGTTGTATTACTGTCATAAGTAACAATGCTCACTAGCAACATGTGCTGTTATATCAATGCTTAGTTTATTAATTGTTACATAAAAGGTTGTATAACATACTTAGTGAAAGAATAGTGTTTTTGGTAATTGATCATTCTCAATTCTTTCAATTTTTTTTTTTTTGTTTACAATAATATACATGTGTAGACGTCAACCCACATATAAAGCCTGGCTGCTTTAAGACAGAAAATTGTTTGCCATACTAAGCAGATGGATTATGAATCCAACAATTTGTTTGAAGATGACAACATCACAAAGGTGAACCTTCAAAGCCAATAGATCTTTAAAAGAGGTCTACGATGGCAAAAGTCAATGTTAGGTTTACAAAGGATAAAAATCAGTTATACTAATAACATTTATCACTAGCATTCTTTTGAATTAACCTACATGCTATTTGGGGCTTTCTGGTAATACAAATTTAATGGGTGTCTGTCCTCAGTCGTCCTTGATTCATTTATAAAAACTGGAAAATAGTGGAGTTTTTCTTCATAATAACCAAATTGTTTGGTTTAAGGCCTCATGCAAACAGGTTTTGAAAACTCTCAGGCCTTGTACACACGAGCAGACATGTCCGATGAAACCGGTCCGCGGACCGTTTTCATCGGACATGTCTGCTGGGATCTTTTGGTCTGATGTGTGTACACACCATCAGACCAAAATCCCCGCGGACAGAGAACGCGGTGACGTAGAAGACACAGACGTTCTCTGACACGGGAGTTCAATGCTTCCATGCATGCGTTGAATCAATTCGACGCATGCGCGGGATTTCGGGCCAGCGGACATGTCCGATGAGTCGTACTAACCATCGGACATGTCCGACGGACAGGCTTCCAGCGGACAAGTTTCTTAGCATGCTAAGAAACTTTTGTCCGCTGAAAACCTGTCCGCTAGGCCGGAAAACTGTCCGGTAGGCTCTACACACGGTCGGACATGTCCGCGGAAACTGGTCCGACGGACCAGTTTCAGCAGACATGTTCAGTCGTGTGTACAAGGCCTAATAGAAGAATTTTCTCCTGGCAGCAGTATTTTGGCAGAAAAACCCCTGACGCTTGTAAGTGTCTAATGTTTAGGCGCATTTACAGACCTCAAGTGCTTATGCGTTAATTCCTTAATGTGCCAAGCATTAAAAACACATTTACAAGTGTCAAGTGTTTATTCTGCCAAAACACTGCTGCTCCTGCCATTCTTACTGCCATTAAAAGCTGCTAAAAGTCCATGAAATTGATTTACTAAAGGCAAATCCCCTGTGCACTTTGCAAAGGGCAATTGCTCCAGAGCTTAGTAAATGAGGTAAAGCTTCACTTTGCAAAGAGTACCCAATCACGTGCAAGGATTTAATTTAAAAAAAAACAGCATTTTCATTTGCACATGATTAGATGATGGAAGTCAGCAGAGTTTCTGCTCATTTACTAAGCTCTGGAGCAACTGCTCTTGCAAAGTGCACAGTCTTTTTGCCTTTAGTAAATCAACCCCTATGTGTGCATGGACACATAGGCTAACATGGAGGGGCGTTTGGCAGTAAAAACATCCTGTGTTCATGAGGCGTAAAAGTCAGAAAATTATAGTTTTTATGAGTTTCACCTTTGTGCCAGTTTTCATTGCTTCAGTTTTCATAATTAATCCACTATCTATGGCAAAGCAGGAGCTATTGCCTGTATCTAACACATGATGCTGCTGCATAGTGTTTGCCTTTTCAAAACTTGTATAAGCAATGGGGACATTTTGAACAGAGCTGTGAACAAGGCTTGTGCCGAAACGAGTCTGCTTGTCCTTTTTATACGTGTCATGATTCAATAAAGATCACAGATGTCATATCCCGCGGTGTTGGCTCTTCTTTCAGTTTTTCTCAAGTTGCCTATTTGGATGGAAGAAGGACATCCTGAGCCCTAGAGCACCTGGACTCTGGGTGTGCCGAGGTTACCAGTTACCTGTTATCCGGATGTTGTAGTTCAGAGCGGTGTTATTTTTGTGTATTGCTACCCCGGAAATTTTGAACATGACTTGATCTGTAGAAGATTTTCCTATTCTATGATGAACAGGATATTTTTGGATGTAAATATTATTAGGCTCTATTTAGTAAGATATAATAATATTTTTGTTGCCATTATTTTAGGCAATAAGAACTAAAACAAACAAACATTTGGCTGAAAACAACAATTGCTATGGTATAGGGCACATGCATTATAGCTTAGTGAAATGGTCATAATATAGGTTTTGTTAAATGCCAGCCATAATTACATTAAAGGAAGAAATCTATTAGTGTAGCATGAAAATCTGTTACATTTTAAACAATCTTATTATTTAGTCTACTAAACTTTCCCTGGGCATGAGGTGACAGTTGACCAATCAATATGTTTTGGTCCAATTGAGACAATAATCTCATGACTATGGAAGGCCCCTGACCCTGTTGGCAATCTTCTATATAGTGAACACTTGATCACTAGTTCCTCATGAGAAAAGTGGCTTTAACAGCATCTGTCAGCCCTGATCTTATTCTGCCTATCCCCACTCGAAGAACAGGAATATTTGCACATACAGCAATGGTTAATTAAATGTAAAATATAATTTAGGAGAGCTTTAATATGTACTCTATATAGCAATATAAATGGTTCCAATATCTATTGTAATAAAGAATACTGTTGTTTGAAAATATACTGTATGTCTTAACATGCAACAGCTGCTACAGTATATACAATACACTAAAAGGTTTTTCATGGTGTAAGCCTAGTGAGACAGCATAAAATAATGAGGTAAAGTCTGTAATACTTGGTGCTGAGATCCTAGAGTTTGCATCAGGGCCGATCCTAGGGTCACAGGCGCCTGGGTGCAGAAATATTTCTGGCGCCCCCACATGGGCATGGTCATTTTACCAACTCCTTCCCTTTACAAATGTGGCAATTACTCAACCACAAAAATGCTCCTCCACTAAGTCTTCATTAACCTGGGATCCTTACATGATCTTTTAACAATAAACAAAATACAGGAAGAGAAGCAGAGTACTTTATTGGGACCTGGAGGGGGCCTCTCTGATGGACACAGAGAGGGCTTCTGTTAGAGAGTCTGTTAGAAAGAGCTCCCAAACATACTACAGACATAATACAGTAGATGGTCATAGACTGCAGACATGGTACAGGAGATGATCAGAGACTGCAGACATAATTACAGGAGAAGGTCAGAGACTACAGACATAATACAGGAGATAGTCAGAGACTGCAGACATAGTACAGGAGACGATCAGAGACTGCAGACATGGTACAGGAGATGATCAGAGACTGCAGACATAATACAGGAGAAGGTCAGAGACTGCAGACATAATACAGGAGAAGGTCAGAGACTGCAGACATAGTACAGGAGACGATCAGAAACTGCAGACATAGTACAGGAAACGATCAGAGACTGCAGACACGGTAGAGGAGATGGTTCATTAGACCCCTTTTACATGGAGGCATTTTTCAGGTGCTTTAGCATTAAAAATAGCACCTGAAAAAAGCCTCATCTGCGATCCCAGTGTGAGAGCCGAGTGCTTTCACACTTTCAGTTCTGGACGGACACAAACAAGGAGAGAAGGAGGGAGGGGAAAACTCTGGTACTTCGGCGCCCCCACCTCTGTAGGCGCCTGGGTGCAAAGCACCCTGTGCACCCTGCCTAGGATTGGCCCTGGTTTGCATCAGCTTCCTTGTGAGAAGTTGGAACTGTGGTAAATTCATGTTTATTGAATAATATTTTTAAGCTGCAAATAAGTTCTTGGGTGCAGTTTTAGACCATTAACTAGGACAACTATACAGGTCCTGAGGCATTGAAAACTAGACCATGTTACCAAATTTGGTCCACATCTACCTCTTGTTCTTTCAATATAACTTCACCAGAATCTGCCATTAAAGTCCTCATCCTATGGTATATGGTACCAACCATACTTGAACACCTCCATCTTTTACACTCTCAATTATGCTTTCAGGCTGCAATGGCACAGGGAATGTTATGCATATCTGGTGGCCTTGACTATTGCTAAGTAGATTCTGAACCAAAATGTTCAATCTACTTCTATTTCGTTTAGGCCGGGTTCACACCTATGAGAACTGAGTGCCGCTTAAACCACATCCAATTTGCATAACATTGTTTACAATGAGGCTGGTTCACATATGTGCGATGCATTCGCACTGCCGAAAAAAAAACTTGCCCGTTTTCTCGGTGCGGCTCAGGTGCGAATTCAGGCCCATTTTCTTCCATGGGCACACATCTGATTCGCAGATGTGTTCATTTCTCATCAGGATTTCTCTCATTCTCCTCAATACACTTCCCCCCTCCCCCTCCCCTCTCCCAGGTCTCCAAATTCGCAGCTAAAATGGAGATGATCTGCTGAACAGCTCTGTTATCTTTTTGCAGAGATAACAGAGCTGGAATTTGCACCGCACAAGTGTGAATCCAGCCTTAATCTATTTCATTGCTCTCTCCTGAGGGACCCATGGTTCGAATTTATCCAACTAAAACCTCCCCCTACCAAATTCCAATTTAAACCTACCTAGTATGTGCTGTTGGCGACCAAACAAACCATTGCCAAAGCCTGGAAGAAGCAGTTTGTATATTTCGCAGACGTGAGCGCATAGAAACATTTTTCATCAACAAAAAACTCACCAGTATTATCACTGACACCCACAAAATTTGTTCACAAAGTGTGGAACCTGTGGATTCAATATGCCCATACCGTGCTCCTGCATGAAAGTCTAACTGATCTATATAAAGCTTCAGTCGTTTTTTATACTTTATTTTGGTACTTTCATACTTTAAAATGTACACTTTATATGCCTTGTTGTCCACCATTACATATGCTGAGGCAGAAAAGGTTACTGAATGAATCTTAAAAGCCACACATTCAGCCATACTTCCAGTGTACAGTTTAGTATGGGAAACTTTAGTAAGGAATGTCCCCAATATGGCCACATGAAATAGGAAATAATTTGGTTGAAATTTAAGATAAATCTTCTACTGACATGGCAGGAAATGTGAGGAAATCTCCCCTAAGTGAAAGAAAATTATACCTTTGACAGGTTTTACTAAAACATTTCCCCCTCTACTCTTGTTCCAGGGGCAACTGTCCATGTTAAAAATGACCACGGACCATCTAGGCTCTGAAAAAAGGGGTGCGCCCCAGAAATGCGTCAGCCGTTTGAGGTATCATCTGATCCTCCTTGTCATCAAGTCCTGCTGACAGGTGCCAAGAGATCCAGCTTAACTGTCAAAAAAGCGTTCACCTAAGCTCCTGTTGTGAGTAGGACCATTGCTTTTATTCTATTTTTAATAAAACTTTTTTTGTGGTAATGCACTAGGTTGGTGTGCCCTCCTTTTCTCTTTCTTTCTTTCCACTTTATTTGAAACTTAAAAATAATTTTAGAACTTCACATAAAACAAAGTTAATAAACACAGCTGCCCCAATTAAACTATAAACATCATTAATGCTTTAATGCATTAAACAAAGACATAATATTACAATCTTTGTGCTTAGGGTAGGTTACATATATTTTGTAAAAAAAATATCTTACAGTAGTTTGGTGTCGCTCTACAACTAAAGCTAAGGCTACTCTAGTGTAATGAAACAGGCAAACTTTTATAATGTTATCTACCCAGTGACTAAAGAGTTTCAAGAGTTAAGTGTTCTAAAGCAGGAAGAACTAACATTCTCCACACACAGCACACTTCAGAAATGACTAAGTAAATCCAGTAAGAGGCTTACATATCATATAGTACACTGCCCAATTTACAAGCAGGATGAATGTACGCCACAAAGATACCAGTACAGCAAATATTGGCTTTCTTGATTGATAGTATACCTTATGCCACACGGCCCACTCAAGCATCTGCTTGTTACCACAAGCCAGTCCTTTTGTCCGGAAATAATACAAAGTGGAGATCTGTACTGCGGGCTGAGAGCTGCAAATATTTAAAGGTAATAAATTTCTCAGTCAGAAAGGTAACTTCTTTCATTAAAAAAAAGCACAAAAGCCAGTGGTGTTTACTTTGAGTCTTAGCACACTCCTTGCACCTGTACTTTTCCATTGTGTGTTGGCCAAATTTTCTGTGGATTTACAGAAAGCCCTTTATGTCTGTTTGTAACTACAGTAGTGACTAAAGTTTTTTTGTTTCCCTTGCTCAAAAGAAAACACTGTACTTAAGTACTCTAAAATACGGCACACGCGAATGCAGTGACACCTACAACAAAACACAAAGCTCTGTTTGCTTTCCATGGCTCCCCAGTTTTCTTGAAACTACAAGTTGCCACCACAGATTTCACCTGCAGCACCATTTGTGGATAAATCTGAAATTAAGCCATCCATTCAGATGTTATGACACTCTGTATAGTCCATTTAGATGTAACAGAGTGCTATTACAATCCATTCAGATATAATACCACTCTATGCCCAACATTCAGATGCAATGGATTGCTATAGCGAATTAATTCAGAAGTAATAACACTCCATGGTGACTTTAATTAGATGTAATGGCACAATAACAAACGACACAGGTTTTACTACAAGATTCTGCCCACTCTATCAAAGTGCCCAGTGAGAAGAGAGAGAGCGGAGAAAGCCGCTGCTCTAATGCACACTGCTGGATTGAGATTGTGCTCAGATAAGTATAAGGGGGGGCTGGAGGGATCTTTTGGCACGGAAGCTATTTTACCTCAATGCATAGAATAGAATGGTGTGAATAGACCCTTAGTGTGACTTATGTCTGAGCTGACACTGGAACGTGTTTGCCTACAAGTGTGTTTACTTTTTATGCTCAATGCCCTTTCTTGCTCCTATTCTCCCAAACTACCTATATTACCAGCAAACCCCTGATCTAAAACAACCAGGACTTGCTCTGTATCCCAGCAGCAGTTTTAAAAAGGTAGTTTCCGAAGAACATTCAGAACACTAATAAAGAAAAATACAATGTAAAAACATGATGGGTTGCATTGTATTAACTTTTTCTTTCATGTGCAGAGTTTACTTAAAGTAACTGTTAAGCTACTGAGGGTTTATGCTACAGTCTCCTAAATGAGGTGCCCCAGTGTATGTGTTTTTTTAAATAAGCGGTTATATACCCTATTTTATAGTGCCGCTCAGAGCTCAAGTCGTGACTGGCCGCCTCTCTCAATCTGACAGCTACAGCAGGTGGGGCTGACAATTCCCCCTGAATGTCAGCCAGGAAAAGGAGAGGAGAGAGACCACTGGTCACGTGAGCATTCGAACGGCACTATAAAATAAGGTATATAGCGGCTTATTTTTTTTAAATCACATACACTGGGGCATGTCATTTACTATAACAGAGGAGATTGTAGCTTGAAAACTCAGTTAATTTAGCAGTAGGAGGGGAGGGCCAGGGAGCAGATCAGAGCTGACAGGCGGGGGGGAAGAACAGAGGAGAGCTGCGGATGATGGAGGCATGTAAACTGACCGCGATGTCAGGTCCCTTGCAGTCCAAGGAACAAGGAACACCCCGTGGAGGTTGTGGACCCAACTGCTGAGGGTTCCAAGACGCAGCTACACAGGGTCGCAGCCATGGTTCTGGACAGGGAGTTTGAGCATAAGATTCCCCAGGGGGCAGGGTCTAAGAACCAGTAGGTTTTCACCACAGCCTCTGATGGTGAGGATGGACTAAGCTGCAGCTGACTCCAGGTCACAGCCCCTAGGGTCTCTCAGCTTACACTCATGAATGGGATAACAGGCAGACAGGGGTGGTCAGGAGAAAGCCAAGTTGGTACACGGAACAAACAAAGCACATATGGCATGATTGACAAAGAAACGCCTAACACAAATGTTGATCGGCAAGGCTTGACTTGCATTTCACAGGTTAAAATAGTGTTTCCTGTCGGAGGCTGGTGTGGAGCCATGCTTGAGGGAAGATTACTTAAGCACACAAGTGAACAGCAACCAGTCTCTAAGCTGAACACAACAGAGAGGTAAGTAGACAGACAAACATAATCATTACTGCAGATTCATGACACACTAAAGCCTCGTACGCACGATAGGTTAACCAGAGGACAACGGTCTGAAGGACCGTTGTTATAGGTTAACCGATGAAGCTGACTGATGATCAGTCGTGCCTACACACAATAGGTTAAATAACCAATCGTGTCAGAACGCAGTGACATAAAACACAACGACGTGCTGAAAAAAACGAAGTTCAATGCTTCCAAGCATGCGTCGACTTGATTCTGAACATGCGTGGATTTTTAACCAATGGTCGTGCCTACTAACGATCGGTTTTGACCTATCGGTTAGGAATCCATAGGTTAATTTTAAAGCAAGTTGGCTTTTTTTTAACCTATAGTTAAATAACCTATGGGGCCCCCACACGATCGGGTTTGACTGATGAAAACGGTCCTTCAGACCGTTGTCCTCTGGTTAACCTATCGTGTGTACGAGGCCTAACATTAAATGTTTAAAATGAACACTGGTCAAGGTATAAAAAAAGCAACAGCCGACAATAGCTGTGATGTGGGAGCCTATAGGTGATGTCATTGCTCCCAGGCATTCCCAGACAATATTGAGAGCTCTCTCCTCTCTCTTGCAGCTGCCACTGGCTGACACAGGTGATAACGTGACTGGACCGGAGCAGACTGATAATAGGTAAGTATATACATCTTTTTTTCACAGGTTAGTCAGCATAGATGTTAGGAGGGGGAGGAGACATTTTTGATAACTAGTTAGGTTAAAGATGGAATTCTACTTTCCTAAAAAAAAAAAAAAAAAGGGTAAGTATAGAGATTGAGAAGGCAAACAGGCAGATGGAAACTGGCAAACCTGGAGTCTGGCAGGATTGCATTAAGAGTTTTGGTTTATCTTGGGACATATTTTAGTTCACACTGTATAGTTACAACAAATATATTAGCCAATTTTGACTGGCTCCAATAATACCCATTTATGTATTTTTGTTATTCGGTCTCTCAAAAGCTAGCACTCTACATACAGCACAGCCAAGTCATGCAAAATAAACCCTGAAATTTCCCTCTTTAGAAGAGAAGGGAAAATAGGATGGAATAAAACACATCGATGATCTTATATCTCTGCATAAAATCAAGAAATGATATATAAATGGAAATAGCCAGCTGTGTAATATTCAGATAGTTAAATTTTTTAACCGTAAACTGTACTGTATGTGACTTATTTCTGTGTGGCCAGGAATAGCTGACATTATACACATTTCCTCTCAATTCCATTTTTCAAAACATGTTATCCAGCTGTATTAAACTGTTATGATACAAGTGAAGATTCCGATTTTCTGGTTCAGCTTTCACTGAAGCACAAAGCCTGCCTCATTTGTAACAAAGTTAAACCTCTCAAACCACTGACCAGAGAAACCAGATTTTCAAATAATTCAGATTTGTGTTTCTGTTCTTTCTAATTAAGGGTAATATCGGAAAGCACAGACAGTGAGTAGCATTGTTTAAGGATCATGGTTTTAAACACGAAAATCTGATTATCAGCTCATGTCAGAAGCCAAGCGATAATGCAGCTTAGCATTTGTTTGGGCTTTTTCTTTGGGCAAAAGATAATTACTGTTCGTTAGGCCTTACGTAAGTGTATCTGTGGTCCTGCAATGTCTGAATAGTAAAAGCTTACAATAGTTGAATGAGCATTGCTTATTTACAATGGGCAGAGCCTGCTCCAATGGGATAATTTCATTACCCAAGAAAATAGAACTACCCAGGTAAAAAGTTCATTTTCCGAGTAGAGCAACTTAGTCATGCTGAATGAATGTTCTATTTTATGTTAAATTATAATAATTGATGGCGCTGTGATATTCTTGCAAATATACAATGTGATACGAAGCATAAGAGAAAATGTTAAATGTTAGAAGAAGGAAAAAAAAATATTTGACTGAAAGGAAAGCTTTGACAATAGTATTACACTGGCAGCAGGCCGATTTAATTTCATTAAATGAAGATACTGGAGTTTGTGCTGTAGCTGCTCTTCAAATCCGCTCATTAGCTGGATGGGAGCAGTGCTTGTTTTTGCATAGGGCAAGAGGCAATGTGGATTATCTCTAGTTCAGCCGATTGATTAAAATCAGAAAAAATAAATAAATTCTGTCATACAATTAAAATCTCCAATTTTAAGCTACACTAATTGAGCTATTTTAATACCAAATACTATAACAATAACTTATATTTGAAGCAATACAACTTTCTAAAACATGCACTAGTCACCTCTATACTTCCAAAGCCCTCATTGGATCCCACCAGTCTTAACAACCAAAATCTCCTTGCTCCCCCTTTTCGCCAAACTCCTAGAAGGCCTAAGCTACCGTTTTCTGAGTAAAGCCTTCTTGATCTCCTTCAGTCTGGATTTAACTCTCAACACTTCACAGAAACTGCTGTTCTAAAATTCACAAACAATTTACTAACGGCTAAAACCAATGGTCACCATTCTGTACTCCCACTTCTGGACCTCTCTGCTGCCATGACCATGCTCTTCGTTGGTTCTCATCTTACCTATCTCATCGTACCTTCGGTGTCACTTACAATTATGTCTCCTCCTCTCCTTTTCCTTTTCTGTCCATCAAGGATCTGTTCTTGGACTGCTCATATTCTCAATCTACACTTCCTCTCTGGGTCAGCTGATAACCTCCCATGGATTTCAATACAATTTTTCTCCCTGGTTATCTCTGGCCTTGACTACTGAAACTTCCTCCTCATTGGATTACCTTTAAATAGGCTATCCATCATGAACGCTGCCAAACTCATCCACTTGACAACCATTCATTGTCTGCTAGCCCTTTCTGCCAAATTCAGAATACTAACAATAACTTACAAAGCTATAAACATCTCTGCCCCAAGCTACATTACTAACCTAGTGTCAGGACCTGGATCAACTGCTGTTGGCACTGTGCTTCCCAGAGCAGAAATCTGTAGTTTCAGTGTCCACCAATGGGTGTCTCCTAGCAGCCAGCATATTCTAGTAATCAGTTTTCCCCTGATGCTGGCTGCTGGGGGGGTGTTTAGGTCTTCCACTACTAATACCTTTCGTTCCAGTATTTTGCTGCTGCCATATTCTGTTTGCCATTGGTCCCGAACTTGCTCCCGCCCTGTACCCTGCTGCCTTGTACCTGATCAACCTTATTCCTGATACCAGTTTTGGTTCCCCCTTCCTATCTGCTCTCTGCACCTCCAGTTTTGCTCTGCTTTTCTGTGTTCTGCATTTTGTATATATTGTATATAATTTGTTAGGCTTTATGTTAGGTATTATGTCACTGGGTTTTTGGTTCACTGATATTTCTATGTTTGCTGTGGCCAGGTATTTGGATGGATTTTGTTCCTCTGTAAATAAATCTCACTTAAAGCATACACAGTCTGGTCCCAGTCTCCTGAGTGTAGCCACGCAGATCTGGCAATCCCTGCTGCCAATTCCTGACACCTAGTCTCAAAATACCAACCAAATCGTTCCCTTCATTCCTCCAAAGACCTTCTGCTCTTTAGTTCCCTTGTCATTTCTTCCCATGCTCACCTCCAAGATGTCTCCAAAGCCTTTTCCACCCTCTGGAACTCAATACCACAATCCCTGAAAACCCTTCTCTTCAGAGAATTATATTCTGCCTTGACCTGGCAACTGTACTTTTATTTCTACATCAACTCATCCCTCAAAGTTATTACCTTTTGGAACGCTTGACCCTCCCTTTTAGGATGCAAGCTCTAACGAGCAATACCCTCTGATTCCTCCTGTATTGAATTGTATTGTAACTGTACTGTCTGCCCTCATGATATAAATTGCTGTGCAAAATGTTATATAAATCCTGCATAATATTAATAATATATTTTTTTTAAATGAAGAAACTTTGGGTAATTTGTGCTCTTATGCCGCATACACACCATCACTTTATGTGATGAAAAAAAATCACATTTTCTGTGAAGTAAAAAACGACGTTTTTGAAACTTCAATTTTCAAAGACGAAGTTGCCTACACACCATCGTTTTTTCACAATGCTCTAGCAAAGCGAGGTTACGTTCACCACTTTTTTCCATTGAAGCTCGCTTCATAACTAGCTTCTGGGCATGCGCGGGTGTAAAAACGTTGTTTTAAACGTCGTTTTTTTGCTACACACGGTCAATTTCTGTGAAGTAAAAAAACGACGTTTTGAAAAACGACACATAAAATTGAAGCATGCTTCAATTTTTTTTTTGTCGTTTTTCACAAGACATAAAACGACGTTTTCCCCCACACACGGTCATTTAAAGTGACGTTTTTAAAAACATCGTTTTTTTTTATCACGCGGCATCAGTGTGAATCTCATCCTAAACTTTTTGTGGGAAAGGGTAGAACCTCTGTTGTTCTTTCTGCATTCTGTGTGCCTTTTTGGGGGATCTTTTGTTACTTTCTGTCCCAATAACAGTTTTTGCCCGAACAGAAATTTAGAGGAAATACATTCTATTCTTTACAATAAGAAGGGCAGAGGGGAACTATCCCAAAGGGGATATGATATATCTGTTAGGGTGATAACACTGAAAGGTGGGATTTTCCTTCAATTTGGAGATATTACCTCTCACCTGTCATGCCTCTGAAGCAGGAAAGTAATAAACAAAATCCCCCAATGGGGGGCACCCTATAGAAAGCAAAAGCAAAAAACTGGCTTGAGTTCCACATGATTTTCAAGCAGGAAGAACACAAACTAATAATAAAATATATTATTAATACTTTAACTGTAGTTTGTTGTGACTGGACATTGGCTGAATGCTGCTGGTGCGTACGGTGATTGGTGGTGTGGTGGGTCTGATCACGGTAAAGAGTCTATTACGTAAGCTCTTTACCATGTGATCAACTATGTCCAATCACAGCAGATCACAGTGTAAACAGGAAGTGTTGGCTATCAGCATTCCTCTACATGCTGACAGAGCATGAGTAGAGGAGAGCCAATAAGCGGCTTGATAGGAAGGATGATAGGGAGGATCTGTGCTGATAATCAGTGCAATGATTATGAGAGCAGCCCTATCAGCGATGCCCACCGTTGCCCATCAGTGATGTCTGTCAGTGCCTCTTCATCAGTCCTGCCTATTAGAGCCTATCAGTGCCACCTATCAGTGCCGCTTATCAGTGCCCAACATTGTGGGATCATAGTGCCCATAAAGGCTGTCCATCAGCGACGCCTATCAGTGGCCATCAGTGCCACCTATCAGTGTCCATCATCGTCGCCTATCAGTGCCCATTAGTGCTGCATATCAGTGCCGCCTATCAGTGCTGAATATTAGTACCTCCTCATCAGTGCCATCTCATCAGTGCAGCCTCATCAGTGCACATCAGTGAAGGAGAAATATTGCTTATTTACAAAATGTAATAACAGAAACAAAGGAAACATTTTGTTTGCTTGTTTAGCAAAAAAAAAAAAAAACTCAGTGGTGATTAAATACCACCAACAGAAAACTCTATCTGTCTAAAAGAAATTATAAAATTTTGCTTGGGTACAATATTGCATGACCACGCAATTGTCATACAAATTGCAACATTGCTGAAAGCTGAAAATTGGCCTGGGCGGGAAGGGGGTGAAAGTGACCAGTATTTAAGTGGTTAACAGTATGAATAATTGGTTGAATGATCAGAGGGTAACTGTAAGTTACTGAACATGTGCAAAGCTAGAAACAATGGTACAAAACAGGTTTAGGATGGCAAAGAGCATACATATATTGCAGAATAACACAAAGTAGATTATGAAAGCTGCACAAACATCAACTATTCACATCAATGTTTCTGTGGTTCATTTAGGGTAATATGTGGCTGCATAATACAACCTCTCTAGAGGTTAGTACACACACGCTGAATATATGCCGGTTTCTGTTGAACCGGCCGACAATCAGCCAGTGTGTACAGCTGCCTGTCCGACAGAAGCTGGCCTTATAGTGTGTACCCTGCCTAAGACTCTATAACAACTGTAAAATGGGAAGCCCGAGATCACCAGCCAGCCGCTTGTAAAAGTAAAATAGTCATTATTGGTCTCTCAAAGCAACTAACCACAAATAACTTTCTTCAGCAAGCATATAAGCAAACATTCCATAGTCCTGGTGTAGTTAGGACCAAATAAAAAAATGTCTCACTGCTTGTATACAGGTCCCACACTTGAGTTTAGGTTTCCCATCTATTTTAGGAAGCTGAATCTTAGTCGCCAGACAGCCCCACCCAATCTCACAGCTGTGGACTTCTCTACTCGACCTCAAAGATGTGTGCTGACTCCTTCCTGATGCTTTTCAAGCCTTACTTGAAGGTAGGTTAACCAAACTTCATGTAATCAGGATTTGGAGGCTCTTTCCCACCTAAAATCTCCATATCCCAGGTCCCAAATGATAATTTACCAATGAAAGTACTGAAATCAGTCCTCTCCTCTCCAAGCGGGCTACCCTGGAACCCCTCACCCTGCATGGGTGTCCATGCAAATGTCCCTTGAATTCCTCCTTAAAAGACCACAACCCAAATAGTGGGGAACTATATCTACTGTCCAGGACCCATCCATGGCTTCCTGTACACAGCAGAGAGCATAGCTGAGAACTTTAGTAAAACAGTTCAGAATACATCAGTATATGCTTATCCTTAAAAACAGCATTCATCACAGTGAAGTTCAGGATAGCTCTGGTAGCACAGAGCACAGGGGACCAGCTGGAGGGATCCAATGTCCAGGGACGGGGGGATGGTTCACCCACTGGAACTGGAGTACTCTGGCAGCAATTGGGGAGGCGCTCCCCATAGTATCTTGGTCTACTGGATGCTATTAGTCTGCTGCTTGGTTGACCATGTGCACATTTTGGAAATGAAAGGCCTCTCACCTGGCTGCATATCACTTGCCCAGCTACCTCTGGCTTATCAGGTATGGTCTCTTTGAGATGCTGGGGGATCTGAGAAATGTATACTTCCTAGGGCTAGGGAGCTGTGGAAAAGGGAATTAAAGGGGGCCTGCATTTGAGCATGTTGAGTATATAGGGTACAATAAAATTGTCCTTTGTGTATCCATTTTGTTTTACCATGGCAGTCCTAGGAAATTGTAGGAGAGTTAGTAACAGTAACAACTGATATTTAGTATCTCAGAACACTACTTTAAAGGGCTGTTAAAAGATGTATCTACCTGATGCATGTTAGTGCTAGCAAGCAAAAAAAATGCAAATGAACTGTGCAGTAAGAAAACAAAATTCGCAAACCAAGCACTAAATGGCAATCAATAGAGACTAGGGGTTATTCATTGACACTGTTTTTGTCCCGACGACAGTCTGGTCTACATAAAAACCTTTTATAATTGGAGGTATCTACTTTTTCGAGGTTGTACTCAGTTATGAAATCAGTTGATGTTCTCAATGTCGATGGAAGAATCTTCACTGCCAGTGATTGTATTCAGGCAGAAGTGCTGGGTAGTGCTTGCAAGATAAGACTGCAAACAGATAATCCTAAAAGCAAGCAGCACGCAGAACCTCCCTCGGGATTATCATTGACCGATTTATTGAGTGCTTGGAGACCCTATGAACATGTGAGTGCTGTTATCTATTCAGTGCTTTTATAATAAATGTGAAAATACAAAAATTACTTAAAGCTTTTTTTTTTTTATCTCTATACAATCTAATTTGTGTTTGGATGGATTTCTGTTGACTTCTTATGGGGGGGACAACGCTTTCTTTCACCTAGAAGCTGTATGAATGTCCCAGAATTATGGTTAGCTGTTTTTAACTGAAAGTAGGACTTTTTTTTTACCTTAAAGTGGTACTAAAGGCAGAAGATTTTTTTACCTTAATGCATTCTCTGTATTAAGGTAAAACACCTTCTGTGTGCAGCTTCATTGGCTCCTGCTACTGTCAATCAAATCCTGTGATGAGGGAGCAGGGGCAGGTGTTCTATCAGATAGGCACTACCCATCACAAAGCCGCTACCCAACCTACAACACATGCGCGATGTGCAACCAAAGTGACGTTCCCTTGCGGCCTTCATGGTACACCCGCACTCGTCTGCAGTAAGCCTGCAGTTAGAACCTGGCAAGCAGACATCTTTCTTGTTCAATATGTTTATTGAGGTTAATATAGGAAAAACAAGAATCGTAAAGATGTATACAAGGGATATATCTAAAGCCAATAAAGTTTCACAGTCGCTTGCAGATCTATAGACAAAGGAGATCAAGCATGAAAATGAAAACCAGAACAGAATCCCCCTGTAAATAGATGTATTCAATATAGCGTGCCTCCAGACCTCCCATCCACCCCTAATGGGTTCAAACTGTGAATGAGTGGGGGCACAATATTAGGTTAAGGTATAAAGTACAATAAGCATAGAAAGTATGTGAAATGAGATAGGAGGGGGATATTTTATTAAAAAAATATATAGTTTTCAATTGCTATGTGTAATAGGTCAAAAAAAAAATGGTTGTGGAGGAAATATTAGTATGGATGATATGTTCTAAACTCTATATTGGGTGAGTAACTTAAAGGGATGTAGCGTGATCCCATGATTATGAGGCATTAAATTAAAAAAGTAAAGAAAGAGGAGTAGAAAGGAAATCGATTAAAGTATACGGGCTATTACCGTATAAACTTGAGTATAAGCCAATCCGAATTTAAGCCGAGGCACATACTTTTACCACAAAAAAATTGAAAAATGTATTGACTCGAGTATAAGCCTAGGGTGGGAATGCAGCAGCTACTGTAAGTGGAAAAGAGGGTCAACAATGCCCATTTGAATGCCTCAGCCTCACTGTGTCCATCTCACTGTGTCCATCTGCATGCCTCAGCCTCATGCCACAGGTACCTTGATCGGCGTTATTATCTCCTGGCGCTGTGCCCATGTAAAGAGTGGCTGCAAAGAGGCTGCAGGAGATTAGGAGCACAAAGATGCAACAATGACCAGGTGAAAGAAAGTATTTTATTTTTTAAATTGGCAATTTTAGTCTGCTTTAGCATCTTAAATGTCTGGCAGGAATACCTGGCACTTCCATATATAAGGGAGCATTTGGCCTGCTCCCCAGTGACCGTGCCCAGACTTAGCAGACAGTTGACCTAGGAAGTGACATTACTGATCCCCCCATGGGTTGCTAACACAGCTGATTTTGGTGCCAAATGCAGAGGATGAAGAAGCAACAAGTGAACACAGGAAAGGGAGTATAAAGGTGGACAGGGGATTCTGTTTTGCAAAGACAGTGTAAGCACAGCAAGTATCCGACACAACATTAATCTGTGAGTCTTTCCTTTTATGTAACAACCTTAAAAGCAATTTGTTGGGGCCAGTACTGTGCTGGAACACGCACTATTAGCTCACCATATATATGCCCATCTGCAGTCTTCTTATCTCCCGGCGCTGTGATACAGTATCATCGGCGGCCATGCAGTGTAAGCAAGCGCCGCCTCCTCCTTGTCCCCCTTCGTGACGGAACACTGACTCAGTTTCCCAGCAGTTAGTCAGTGTTAAGCCTATCACGGACGAGGACGAGGAGGAGGCGGCGTTTGCTTTCACTGCATTGCCGCAGATTATACTGAATGTATCACAGCGCTGGGGGATTAGGCTGCAGAGAAGGACTTGAGGATAAGCAGAGAGGGGGATTTTCAGCACACAAAAAATACGATAGAATCCATCCGCTGAAAAATCCCAGCGAATGGGTTTCAGCGGATAGATCCTATGGTGTGTACACTCCAGCGGATCTGTTTCCGCGGATATTTATCCCCTGGGATGGATTTCCAGCAGATAAATATTTGATGACATGCTATCAAATCTATCCGCTGGAATCCATCCCAACGGATGGATCCGCTGGTCTGTATAGACTCACCGGATCCATCCGTCCGAAGGGATCCCCCGCATGCGTCGTAATGATTCGACGCATGCGTGGAATTCCTTATATGACAGCGTCGCGCACGTCGCGGCGTCATCGCCAGACACGTCATCGCCAGAGGATTTCGGCGCGGATTTCAATGCGATGGTGAGTACACTCCATCGCATGGAAATCCGCACAAATCCTTGAGAGGATTTATCCGCGGAAACGGTCCGCTGGACCGTATTTGCGGATAAATCCTCTCGTGTGTATGGGGCCTTATACTCAAATATATACGATATATTTTTGGATTAGCAAACTATTTTGTACCCATATTAAAAAGTAAATTTCCATAAGAAGCTATAGAAGTAGTTGATAGAGGAGGGAAGAAGAGAAAAGAGGAAAAGAGGAAAGGTCTCTCAAGTGGTAACCCAGCCCACGGCAAGGGAATGCTCTAAAAAGTTAAAGTATTAAGGAAAATTTAATAAGGCAGCAACAATAATTGGTCAAAATCAGGAGATAGGAAATGCTTAACCCAAGGTTGCCAGATCCTATTATTTTGTTTGATTTTATTATCTTCGATTGCGTCATCTTACAAAAAATAAGGGCTTTATTAATTCTGTTTGGCCTCGGCCACAACCAAGCTCTGGTCTTCCATGCCTTAGCTATAGTTTGTTTAGCTGCAGTAGTGAGATGAATAAGTAATTGGAATTGAGTCCGGCTAAGTTCAGGGGATTTAAGATTTAAAAGGGCCAAGGCAAGGGTCCGGAAAGATCAAGGTCTCCAAGGCCATAGAGGCCATATCAAATATTTTCTTCCTAAATTCTTGGGCTGTCGGGCATTGCCACCAAATATGAAAGTGAGTGCCCTGGTGCATTGCAGCCTCAGAAACAAGTTTCTGGACAGGAAGGAACAAATTTAGCTATTGTAGTATGTACTAAATACCAATGTGCCAGGACTTTAAAGTTAGTTTCTAATGCAAAACAATTTGAAGAGGAAGATTTAGTGGCTAACCAAATACTGGACCATTCATCGTTGTTAAATGTTCTATCTATGTCTTGCAACCATTTGGCAGTGTAGGTGGGAGTAGTTTCATTAGAACTTGCGTTAAAATGTCGATAAAGAAGAGAAATTAGTCCCCTGATGTGAGGGTCACTTTTACATAAAATTGTGACATTTGGTTAAGTGGTGAGCCTATCCTGATGAAGGGTGTATAACATTTTTTTGATTTGCAGATAGCGGAAAAGTTTAGTATTGGGTAGCCCATAAGTTTCACAGAGTGTAGCAAAAGTAAAAAAAAAATTGTAGTAGAGACTAGTTTGTGTAATCGAGTCAGGTCTATGGAAGACTAGGCTGTGAAGGACCTTGGAAATTTACAGGCAGGATAGAAGGCAGGATTTCTGATAAAGGAAAAGAGGGGGTTATGCATTGATTGAAAGTTATGAGAACTTCTGAATTTATCCCATATAACCAAGGAGTGCTTAGTTATGGTATTGGATAGATGAGCTCTATACTAGGGTTGTAGCCATAGCATGTTGGCCACAGAAATAGAGTCGCTATCAATGGATTCGATAGCAACCCATAAGGAAGATTCCAATGTTGTATGATATTTAGGCAATTTTGATAATTGAGCCGCATAATAATAGGAAGAAAAGTTTGGTAAACCTAACCCGTCATTTAGCTTATCTAGATAGTGTGTTGATTTGGGAATGCAAGGTTTGGTAGCGCTCCCAAATAAACGCCATGACTCTCCGTTGTGCGAGTCGTAAGAAATATCATGGTATTGGAGTGGGAAGTACTCTAAATAAATACAGGAATTTAGGTAAGATCGACATTTTTACAGTGTTAATCCTCCCGAACCAGGACAATGGAAGGGAAGACCACTGCTTCATTAAACTAATGGTTTGTTTCAATAATGGTAAATAATTTGCTGCAAACAGGTCTGGTATTGAGATCGTGCAAGCAGACATCTTTATGTCTGCTTTTCATAGTTATTTTTAACAGTAAACTCAGCTTATATAGTGAAATACTGTATTTAGAAGCCCGTAACACTGTTTTGATGTTAAATTTTAAAAGCAGCGGCAAGCCTTCTGATCTCACAGGTTTGCTGAAGTGATCAAACACCGCTGCTTTTATAATTAAACATCTAAATAGTTTTACGGACTTCTAAATACAGCATTTCACTATATAAATTCAGTTTACTGTTGAAAATAACTGTGAAAAGCAAGACTCCGGTGGGTGTATAAGGATGTCCGCTTGCCAATTTCTAATTTTTTTTTTTTATTCCGCCTCAGAGAACTTTTTTAGAAGACTTAATCAATTTTGCGTTCATTCACAGTCTCCATCCTAGTTCACATCATAGTTGGAAATGCTTCAAAAATGTATTATTACATGTACAGTGATACCTCGGTTCACGAACGCTTCTGTTCACGAACAACTCGGTTCACGAACAGAAAAGTTCATAAAAATATGCTCCGGTTCACGAACTCCGCCTCGGTTCACGAACAGGAGCCGCGGCTATTTTAATGCTATTTCCAGGCTGTCACATGGTCGTGACTTCCTGTAGGAAGACTATGGAGAGAAGAAGACACACAGAAAGAAGTACTGTGAGTACTCTGCAGTGATTTTTTGATTTTTGGTGTGCTTTTTAGCACATACAGTACTGTACTGTACTACAGTACTGTCCTTGCTGTATTGTACAGTTCACTGGACACCCAATATGGTGATAATGTGCAAAGTGGAAATGCAGGAAGAGACAAGTGACATTGGACAGATTTTTCAGAAAAACTGAGCCTGCAGCTAGGAGACAAAGGAGAGAGGAAACCCCTGAAGGAGATCCCCCTGATGTCCTTATGGAGGGGGACTCTCCCTCCAAACAATAACTGCCTCCCACCTGCCTTCCTCCATGCCAGAAGTCATCTTAAGCAAGGTTAGTGTCCTCTCTTTATACATTACTATACTGTACTAATGTGTATTGTAATTTGTTTCATATTTTTGTGCTTCAAAAACCCCCAAAAAAAGGTCAGCACGGATTAACCGGATTTACATTGAACCCTATGGGAAAATGTGCCTCGGTTCGCGACCAATTCGGTTCACGACCAGAGTCAGTTCACAAATTAAGTTCGTGGACCGAGGTATCACTGTATATATTTAGATATAATGAGCCTATTCCGGCCCAGAATAAATATACAAAAATATTTTAATTTCCAATTATTAAGAAAAAACCCCACCCTAACCCACCCCCTCGCCTCTCCCCACTCTCCTCTCTCCGAATATCCATCTTGTGTTGTGTCTCCCTTTGCCTATTGCCCTTCCTGCACTATATCATCCTGTCTACAAATCTCGGTGAATGCTTATATTTAACCCAATCCTGCCATTTCAGTTTAAATCCCCCTTCTCCTTCCTCCCCCGAAAACCTGAGCTGTTCAGTGTAATACATTTTGTTTATTTTACAGAGCCAGTTCCTTACCGTTGGACTCTTAGGCCTCGTACACACGACCGAGTTTCTCGGCAAAAATCAGCAAGAAACTTGCTGGGAGATATTTTTTTTGCCGAGGAATCCGGTCGTGTGTACATTTTCGTTGAGGAAACTGTCGAGAAACTCGACGAGCCAAAAAGAGAGCATCTATTTCCTCGACGGGAATGGAGAAACTTGCCTTGTCGTGTTCCTCGACAGCCTAACAAGGAACTCGACGAGGAAAACGACGAGGCTTCAGGCTTTTCGCTGCATTTAGTATATGAGGAAGCATAGTTCTCATATACTGTTTAATGGGACTTTTTGTCCCAGGAAACAAGCAGATATTTTAATTCCTGTGATTTCCTCGATTACTAGTAAGACTTTATTTCAGTATATTTTGATTTTTGGACAGGTCCACCATAGATGTGACATAGTTCCCGGTTCCACACAGCCCCTCCAACAAAGTTTGGAGGTTTCCCTTTGAAAGTGGTGTGCTATATCCGGGGTTATATACCAGCGTGCAAGACATTTGAAATTAATTTCTATCAGTGCGCAATTAGTTGAAGTAATATGCATCATCTTTAATATTTTCCCGACGTCTATCATAGTTTCACCAGTTTCCAATTCCTCTTCCCATTTTTTAATATATGGAGATGGCCCCAGATTTTTTAATCCCGTCAATATTTTATACATCGGAGAAACCCCGCCCCTGCCGTTCGGCGCTGAGCACAAACGCTCTAATGGGAGCAAGTTTCCCTCTGACCTAATCGGATAAGGGAGGGGGACTTGCCAACTTCTAACTCCAGGCTTACTGCAGATGAGGGCTGGTGTACCAAGATGGCTGCAATGCAACGTCACTTTAGCTGCGCATTGCGCATGCGCAATAGGCTGAATAGCGGCTTTGTGATGGGTAGCGGATATCTGATAGAGCCCCGCAGGTGTGGCAAACTATGAAGCTGCTTCCTATGGGGCACATCAAAAGGAGTAGGAGGAGTAGAACGGAGGAGCCAGGAGCACCGGCGGGGACCCTAAAAAAGGAGGCAGAGCTGATAAATATAACATGCTCATCTGCAGAAGTGCTTCTCTCTCTTCCTCTCCCTCTCCTCTTCCTCTCCCTACAGAACTCAGTGAGAGTAGTGGGAGCCGTTGGTTCCTGCTGCTGTAAATTAAATCCTCTGAGGAGAGAGTGGGGTCGGGCAGAGCCGTGCTGTGTCTGATTCTAGTAATTCTTTACTGTTCTCCTCTGCCAACACAGTTAGCGCCATGATTCATTATTGCTTGATATGCATGTATATTGTACGTATGCATTGGGTTACTAAATTATTTTAACAACCATGTTGTCTCCTAACAGGGCAAAATCGTTTTCCTCATTATATATAACATATTAATCTAATTATAGCTGTTGCATGCAACATTAAAGTTTTGCTTTTCTTAGTATCTATCTGTAGAAGTGAAATTTGAGTAAACCCATTTGTTTTTATTAGCAAGGTTCCTTATCACACCTAACCTTTGTGTTACTACTCCCCTGGCCAAGGCAAAACAAAGAACACCAAAGATTGCTTGACTTATCCGCATTATTTCAGGATGTGTGCTGTAACAAATCCACAAAATACATGAATGGCAATCAGGAAAGTCAGAGGTTAACTTTTCCTGGATAAAAGCCAAGTGACCTCTGGGATAATCAGGATTTCTGATTATTCATCTCTTCAATTTAAAATCCACTCTTTTGAAACTGTTCAGCATATAAACTGGCATCAGTATTTAAAGTAGGGTTGCTTGTCCACTATTGCAAAAATGTACTACAATATAACTCCCTCTGAAGAAATGTGGTATTAAAGGATTATTTTCACAGACGCATAAATAAATGATAAATCAATAAAAAATAGGTATTTCGCACATCATGAAGATATATAATTTAAATCATTTTGCAATTGTCTGTTTAGTTTTGGCTACTGCTGAGCAATATGTAGTTGAATGATCATTACAGGTAAGCAAAAAAAATTGCCACCACTTACCACTAAAAATATTCAGAGAAGTAGTTTGTTTATCTGTTTTATAGAATATATATTTATATATAATTTAAAGCAAGAAAAAAACTCAGCCTTAAAATGCTGATATTTTACTATCAAATGGTCTGGAAAATACATGCAGTACATTTTATCGACCTAATAGATAAACATGTGTTGTAAGCTTAAAGTGGATCTATAGCCAAAAAATGGGTCATAACTAATATGCGCTAATTGTGGAGATTAGTTATGAGACGAATGTACCTAGGTTCGGTTCAAGCTGGGATCGGCAAACATTAAAAAAGTTTGGGTACTTAATCCGAAACCCTACAAGCAGAATCTGTAAAAAAAATAAAAAAATAATAGTCATTTTCTTGGCTTTCAAGCTAGGTATTTTCAAACAAATGGCACTGGGGACTGAGCACCTGGAGATGGATCCAGAGTCTAGTCTCGGGAGGGGCACTGCCAGAATATACGTTTTTTTGCAGGCAATTTATCAGGGAAATGGCTGGTGTTGGCGCTTCAATCATCTTGGAACCATGGTTATTATGGTGTCAGGATAATTGAAGTGCATTATTTCTATTATTACATTGTAACATAAAATGAAATGGTTCAACTCGCCATATCGCAGAATCAGTGGGAGCCCCGAGTTTGTCACTTGCCAAATCACCTGCCACACGTTGCGGATTGTGACTTGCCACGTCGCCTGCCATATGTTGTGGATTGTCACTTGCCTGCCACATGTTGCGTATTGTGACTTGCCACATCGCCTGCCATACGTTGCAGATTGTCACTTGCCTGCCAAATGTTGCTGATTGTCACTTGCCTGCCACCAGATGCAGATTGTCACTTGACACGTCACCTGCCACACGTTGCAGATTGTCACTTGCCACGTCACCTGTCACAAGTTGCAGATTGTCACTCGCCACGTCACGTGCCACAAATTGAGGATTTTCACATCACCTGCCACACCTTGCAGATCGTCACTTGCCACGCCGCCTGCCACACGTTGCGGATTGTCACTTGCCACAAGTTGCGGATTGTCACTTGCCTGCCACCAGATGCAGATTGTCACTTGCCACACAAATACAAGCTGGCACAACATTTTTTTTTTTAACATACTATCCTTGCCCCTTTTTTTACATGGCCAGGAATTCCCAGCTATGTAAGTGAATGGGGCCGGTGATGTCACTGGTTGTTCAAGCGGAATCCATAACAATTTGATTAAAAATAATGTTCTTTAGCAACGAACATATATTCCACATTTAATAATTACGCTACCAAAATTAGTGTGTGCCATAAATTGCCTCCAGCATTGATTGTTTCTTCTTGCTAGAGGCTGCCACTTTGCTGAAGCACAGAGGTCCTTGAACAGCAGTAAATCATAAAGCAGAACTAAACCCATTGATTTAACGGTTTAGAAAAAAAGTTATATTTCTGGAATGCCGGTATTGCTAACTGTCACACTTGCTTGTGTCCTCAACCAAACTGTCAAATCTTTAAATGGCTGATGTGATAACTGATCCCTTGTGCAGCCCCATGGCAGCTGCACATTAAACATGCAACCTTTTTTAACCTAAAATTACCAGTGCTACTAGTTCCTTCCAATTTTCCTGCCGTACCACCATTTTTAGCACCTGCCATCATTACCAGCTATTGCAACCTCTGCTGGCCTGCCATCATTACCAGCTCCTGCCACCTCTGCTAGCCTGCCATCATTACCAGCTACTGCAACCTCTGCTGGTCTACCATCATTACCAGCTCCTGCCATCTCTGCTTGCCTGACACCATTACCAGCATCTGCAATCTCTGAGGCCTGCCATCATTACCAGCCCCCATGGCCTCTGCTGGTCTGCTGCTACCACCAATACCTACTCATTCCCCTCTCCAATATTAGCTCCTACCACCTACCTCTATTGGCCTGCCATAGTTACCAGCTTTTACCACCTCTCCTAGCCTGCCACCATACTAGTTCCTGCTACTTCTATTGACTTTAAGCCATTACCAGCTCCTACATCTTTGTGGGCCTGCTAACATGCTTCTGCCACTTCTGCTGGCATGCCACACACCATTACTAGCTTGTGCTACCTCTGCTGGAATGCCACAATTACCCATTTTGCCACCTCTGTCAGCCCACCACTGCCACTATTACCAGCATTACTTGCTCCTAACACCTAATTGCACTGTCACCATTAGTGGCTTCTGCCACCCCTTCTGGCCTGCCACTGCCACCATTATTGGTTCCTGCCCTCTTGCTTGGCCTGCCAATATTAATAGTCACTGCCACCTCCGTTTGGCTTGCTGCCATTACCAGCTCCTGCCACATCTCATAGCCTGCCATTGCCACCATTATCTGCTCCTGCTATCTCTCCTTGCCAGCCGCTGCCACCATTATCAACTCCTGCCACCTTTTCTGGACTGTCACTATTACCAGCTCCTGTCACCTCTTGGCCTGACACTATGACCTGCTCCCACAACCTATGTTGGCTGGCCACCATTACCAGCTACTGCTACCTCTACTGGATTTCCAATATTACAAGCTCCTGCAGCCTCTCTTGGCTTATTCTACTGCTTCAATACAATAAAGGTGGAACACATAACCTTTCTGCATATGGATCTGAGCTGAATTTTTTTTAATGTTTGCTGCACAGTAAATCCTTCATTTTCAGCTCATTTCAGTGTGCAGGCACTCTCAAAGCATCAAACATAATGTTCCCGTGGATGGGTTTCAATTGAAAAATTTCAAATGTTTGCTGCAGGGTAATTCATGCTATGTGTCTGTTAGTTTGCACTTATTCCAGTGCTTCAGCTCTCAGAAATGTTTGTGGCTTTAGTCGCTCTAAAATAAATACACTCTAATGTATATTTTAAGATAAAACCTACCTCAACCATCCCTCTTACATGGCAGCCTATTCAAGGTGCTTATCTACTGTACAACATTTCTGGCTATTGTCCATGCAATAATGGAGATTTTAATTTTTTCATGATAAAAACTGCCTCTTCTCTGCCTTTTACATTGCATCCTAATTAAGTTGTTTTTTTTTTTTTTTTTATAAATCTCTTTATTGATTTTTTTTTCATTTCTTTTCCATACAAAAATTAGATAGGGAGATCTTATGTAACTTATATGGTGTATAGTGGCTTCTATGTATTATTTTAAATTGTATTCATTTATCTCAAAGTGATACCAAGATCTGAAATGGAAACCTCCATACTTCCTCCCAAGCTAATTAAGCTGCTTACATACTCTCAGCGACTGTATATTTGTAGCTATTGTCTCAAAAAAATACACTAATTATTATTTAATGTAAAACTTGCCTTGCCTGTCCCTCTTACATTCCTCTTACATTTCTGCCCAATCTGCTGCTTACATACTGTGCAGTGATTGTACAATATTTCTGGCATTATCCCTGAAATAATATACTCTAATATTTATTTCATGATGAAACCTACCATGCCCCGGACTCTTACATTGCAGCCTATTCATTCTGTTTTTATACTGTGTAGGAACTGTACAATATTTTTGGATATTGTCTCTGAAATATTACACTCAAATGTTTGATTCATGATAAAACTTACCTTGACTATGCCTCTTACATTGTGGCCTAACCAAGCTATTTACATACTGTGCAGCAAATGTACGCTATTGCTATTGTGGGCCTTTGTCATTTTTATTTCATGATATAACCAGCCTTGTTTTTTTCCAATACATTTCAGCTTCATCAAGCTACTTACTCTCCAGCAACTGTGAAATATTTGTGACAAGTTTCTCTAAAATAATACACTTTAATTTTTATTTAAAGTAAAACTTGCCATACCACTCCTTTTAATGAACTGTGCAGCAACTGTACAATATTTTTGACTATTGTCTCTGAAATAATACAATCTTATTTTTATTTTATGTACACCTGCCTTTTCTCTCCCACCTACATTGCTGCCTTATCAAGCCGCTTACATACTGTGCAGCAACTGTACAATATTTCTGTCTATTGCCTCTAACATAATGCACTCAATTTTTAATTTCATGGTAAAAATTGCCTTATGCCTCCATTATACATTGCAGCTTGATCAAGCTGCTCACACACTGCACAATATTTAAAGCCATTGTACAATATATGTATTTACTTCCCTATACATTACTGTTCTGTAACACCACATTCAGCTTAAAAGCATCTGCCAAGTATGCTACTCTGTTAGGCCTCATAAACACGACCGTTTTCCTCGACAGAATCCATCAAGAAACTTGGTGGCAGAGCTTTTTTGCCGAGGAAAACGATCGTGTGTATGTTTTTCATCGAGAAAACTGTTGTGGAACTCGACGAGAAAAAAAGAGAACAAGTTCTCTTTTTCCTTGTCAGGAGTCTCAATTTCCTCGTCGTGTTTCTCTTCGGGCTGGTTTACGACGAGAAACACGTTCGTGTGTATGTTTAGAAACCCACGCTTTCAGAATAAAGTATGAGACGGGAGCGCACCTTCGGTAAAAGTAGCGTTCGTAATGGAGATAGCACATTTGTCAAGCTGTAACAGACTGAAAAGTGCAAATCGTCTCTTAACAAACTTTTACTTAACACGCAGTAACATGAGATTAGCAAAAGCAGCCCCAAGGGTTGTGCCAGAGGAATTGAACTGCCCCTTTATAGTGCCGTTGTACATGTTGTACGTCACCGCGTTTGAGAACGATGAGATTTTGTCTTGACAGTGTGTACGCAAAGAAAGCTTGACAAGATTCTCGACAAGCCTGACAAGGAACTCGTCGAGGAAAAAGATTTTCTTTTACGATGAGTTTCTCAGTCATGTGTATGAGGCCTTACTCAAAGAATTGGTGTTTTTCCAGTGTTAAAATAATAAATGAACAAGTGATTCTACAGATACTCATTCACCACTGCGCCAAAGTAGAAAATGAATACATATATATTAGGGATGCACCGATTATCGGTGGCTGATACATATCGGCCGAAAATAGCATTTCTGGGTCCCTGCCGAAATAAAGTTAAAATGCCGATAATAAAGTTGGGTGATACCATTTTTTACTAGAGGGGGGGAGGCAATGTTCATATTCATAATATATGCAGACCCACACGCTGGCTGCCAGACCTGCACATAGCGCGAGCAGCGGCAGTGGCACTGTACAAACTGTGTGCCGACTGCTGCTCGCGCTCCACCTTGTCCTCCTAGCTCCTATTACCTGTTGCTTGGACTCCCCCTATGGGGGAGTCTCTTGGTTTAGTCCAGCGGCGTGAGCCGCGTGACGTCACGGCTGCAGGCGAGGGAGGACTCGGAGAGTGCAGGGAGCTGTGTCGGAGCATCAGGCTGAGGCTGTAATCCATGCCATCACACTGCCTGCCTAGGAGAAACCTAGCAGTGTCCTCCACTAAAGAAGTAAGCACTACACTAAGTTCTGTACAAAACCTGTAAGGAGTAACTGTGTTAAATGGCTAGTTCCTGGTGTGGGGGGTGGGGGGTGGGGTGGGGCGGAGGCAAGTGGTTAACTAACTGAAAAAAAAACATTATCTGCCATTTTTTTCACAGTGGCACAGTGAGGCTGCAATTGATATTTGTTTTGGTACATGGATAAGGCCATAGCCACTCACTGTATCACTCGGCCCCGCCCCTCCGCGCATTGCATCGCTGGATGTAATTGACAGCAGCACCAGCCAATTGCTGCGCTGCTCTCAATCCATCTGCTCTAGCCAATCAGCGGCCAGGCTGAGAGGCGAAGAGGATCTCAGGACCGAGTGCAGGACTTTCGAGGGGTCAGGTAAGTATAACGGGGGCTGGGGGGGGGGGGGGCGGCAGCATCAGATGTTTTTTCACCCTAATGCATAGATTGCATTAAGGTGAATTTTTTTTTTTACTTTACAACTCCTTTAAGCATGTCTAAGTACAGCATGCAGCCCAAAAGCCAACTATATAGATAATGGACTTGCAGGTTCTAGGCAGTGAGTATGATGTGTTGTTTTGTTACATGGTTTCACTTTTTTCAAATATATATGTAGCACTACCCCTGAAGGAGCTGCTGGTTTGTTTTGGGTGGTTTTATTACCCCACGGGGTAAAATAGTGAAAATGATTTGAAGGTGAAGGGATCGCAAAATGGAAGACAGCAAATTCAGGTGTAACTGCATATAGAAACAGTCCTGCTTCCAACGACAACTTTACTTTGCCACTCTAGCCAGAGTGGGTATAGTTCATCTGGACAGGCCTCTCTAACCAGTCTGGCAGCCAGAGTGTCACTCAGATGAATAGGATTAAGTCTCTGCCACAGACCCTCCTGAAGATTGGAGACAATTGTGGTCCAAAATCCTTCTTGACTGGATTCAGCACCTGATTCTCCTTCTAATAACTTTAGTTAAATCAGCAACTGATAGGCGACCTGCGTCCAGCCTCTCAGAACCAAAGTGTCCTCAGATGAATAGACAGGCCTCTCCTGAAACACCAGCCTTGTGCTCGGTATCTCCCGGACAGGTTCCTCATCAGTCAGCTTCCTCCAATTGGACGGACAGCCCAGGACCACTTGGAAAATTTGGAACCCAGTCGACCCACTGGATCCACAAGTTAGATGAATGTGCTCCGGACCAACGTAGTTCCGGAGCCAGGAACACTGCAACACACATACACACACACCCCAGCCAGGAGGGCCACACACAGGGGTGGTGGGACGACTGCCCAGCTCAAGGGCGGGAACGCAGCGACCCCGAACCAATGGCGTCTGCCCATTAAATACCCCTCCCCAGCATGCACAGCGAGGCGATCAACCCTCCTGATTGGCTGCCGGAAAGAGATATCCAACTGCACTTGACCCTACTGCTGCCACCTGTCGGCCTGGGGCGGGACTCACTCCCCAGACAACAACAGTATGCACAAACAGTACAGCCAAAGCTGAAGCAGAGTCCCTAAATTTAACCAAATAAACAAGTTCACAGCCAACTACCTCTCTGAATTTCCTCTAAATTTACAATAGCACTGGCTCTGAAAATAGCCAGGCGCTACACATACATATATATATATATATATATATATATATATATATATATATATATATATATATATATATATATATATATATATACAGCCCTCAAAATTTCCACTCGCCTACTAGCATTTGGCGAGTGGATTTAAGCTGGGGGCGAGTGATGACAGGGCTGCATGACCAATCTCCCTCCAATCTGTGCCTACACTTAGAGCCCCGATGAGATTGGCGGCCGAAGAGGAAAGGTGCATGCTCGGGAAAAGTAGTCTGGTGAGCTGGTGAGCCGCGCACAGGCAGAGCAGTACACAGGTGCTCTCCTTACAATTCTCATTAAGCCATGGGACCTAACAGTATGACCTCTCTGAGCCTGCCCCCCTCCCCCGGGCCCCGACCAATGTAGCTGGAGAGCAGAAAGTAATGAGTGAGGTGGAGGATTGCAAAAATTACCACTCCGGTGCAGCGCTCACTGAAAGTTGCCCTGACATGAGAGCGGCAGCCTTCTAGTTTGCGCAGTTTTCTTCTCCTTGTGCTCTATGTAAGTTTAGCCTGAGCACTGTGAACAGACTGGTCTCAATGTGTGCTGTGCGCTGTCAGTGTGCGCTGTGCTATGGTGTCAATGGCTGTGCAGTTGTGTGGACCTCAGCGCTGGATTGTACTCCCTCCCGCTGTGCTGCAGCTCCTCTCCTCTCTGCCAGCCTGAATAAAAGGGGGAAGTGGGGACATGCAAGCGTGGAGCCGCACACACAGGCTCCTGATGATGAGATGAATGGGAGAGAGAGAGAGGATGGATGGGAGTTGCAGAGGAGACAGCAAGAGAATGGGGAAGATACCCAGTTCTAGTGCCCTGTCCCTCTGGTCTGCCCCCAGTGCCCCGTCCCTCTGGTCTGCCCCCAGTGCCCTGTCCCTCTGGTCTGCCCCCAGTGCCCTGTCACATTTTGTTAAAGTTGTTGATAATATTTAATTTTGTAACTTGATTCTGCATAAAACATTGTCATTCCATGAGATAATCTACGAGGGCGTGTTTACGGGTGCAATTAGGCGCAGGGCAGTGTATGAATTAGGTGGGGCAACTGGTGGCGAGTAACTCTTGAGGCCTGGCTAGTAGCTCAGGACTTGAAATTTTGAGCCCTGCACACATATATATATATATATATATATATATATATATATATATATATTTTTTTTTTGCTATTTCTGGGAACAATTTGACATTTGTGAGGAAATACGGCATCAAAATTGAAGGAGGGGGGGTTGATCTGGGCCATTTAAAAGCTCTCACAAGGTTCCCTGTAGCTCAGGTAACAAAAGCTATCCTCTTTCACTGTACAGCAGTGATTGGTGGACTGCACAGTCTAATAGGTCTGCATAGAACCATACAGTTTGCTAACTGCATTAGCACACTTTAGTTCTAAATACAGACCAGGATAAATTGGGGCCAGGGGAGCAATTCATATGAAGTGTGCATTTGCAGTCCATGTGCTTCTTTCTTGCTATTTGCACTGTTAAAGAAGGGACTGCAAAAAAAAAAACCTCAGGCTTTTCACCTAACATGGTCAGATATGTTTTTTTATGCTTTGTACCTATATATTACAGAATATTGCTGTAACATTGAATGCCTAATTTGGACACGTTTCTTATAACTATTATTACTAGGAATACTGGTAGCAAAGCAGTTGACTACATTGGTAAAGTACACTGTGGTACAGTCTCAGTGGGTTCAGTATGTAATAAATCTGGTGGCTTGAATGGAACATTAATAAAAACAAATTTTCTATATTTAAACTCATTTTATTTTTCTCTTGGAAAGTTCACCCAGCCAGCTAATTTTCTAAGCTATCAGTACAAGTGCCTTCTTAACTGATTCAATATACAAATGTCATGTGTGCATAGGGAAATGTCTGAAGAATAGCTCCAGTATAAAACATATGATAAAGAATAGTGATAAGTTGTGGGTGTAGACCTATATGTAAACAAAAAAAATGAATGTATACTCTGCCATAGATAACATATTGAAATATTGTGAACATTTGTCTCTCTCCCGCCTTGGAAACACGTTGTTTACAGAATGAACTGACTGTTTCCATCTGGAAGACTGTTTTCAAAGCTTTGTCATAAAATAAAGGTGAGCTACTCCTTGAAAAAGACATTGGGGTAGATTCAGGTAGGGGCGCGCACTGATCCGGCGGCGCAGCGTATCGTCTTTACGCTACGCCGCAGTAAATTACAGGAGCAATCGCTGTATTCACGAAGCACTTGCTCCGTAATTTGCGGCGGCGTAGAGTAAAAGGGGCCGGCGTAAGCGCGCGTAATTCAAATGATCCGGTAGGGGGCGTGGATCATTTAAATTAGGCGTGTTCCCGCGCCGAACGTACTGCGCATGCGCTGTCCCTAAAATTTCCCCACGTGCATTGCGGTAAATGACGTCGCAAGGACGTCATTGGTTTCGACGTAAATGGCGTCCAGCGCCATTCATGGACAACTTACGCAAACGACGTTAAATTTTCAAATCGCGACGCGGGAACGATGTCCATACTTAACATTGGCTGCGCCTCCTAATAGCAGGAGCAACGTTACGACGAAAACGACTTACGCAAACTACGTAAAAAACTACCGCCCGGCGCACGTACGTTTGTGAATCGGCGTAAGTATGTAATTTGCATACTCTACGCTGACAACTACGGAAGCGCCACCTAGCGGCCAGCGTGAGAATGCACCCCAAGATACGATGGCGTAAGAGGCTTATGCCAGTCATATCTTAGGCTAATGTCGGCGTATCTAGCTTTCTGAATACAGAAAATAGATACGCCGGCGCAGCTTTGGAATTATGCGGTGTATCTATGGATACGCCGGCGTAATTCTTTCTTGAATCTACCCCATTGTCACTTTGCACACTCAGAGCAAATGATAGGGTCTGTGTAAAAGGGCCCCCTTAACCCACTGATACCAGCTTAAAAATACACAGTGCTACTGGGTATGGGGGAGCATGTGACCTCCTCTTGTGACAAGGCTTGGGTCTAGCAACCAATCACTTGGCTCAACCATTGTCATAGGACAAGTGATGCTTCCACTGCACTTAGAGTCTGACATAGGCCAGCGCTCAGGATTCTGGTACTAATTGTGACAGAGCAAAGAATGTCAGGCAAGCTGAGTATTCTGTCAAGGGAACCCAGACAGTGTCACTTTGTCTTGAAGGGAGAGTGGGACTAAGCAGTTGCTCTCGCTGTAATGATTGCGGCGATACCTCACATGTGTGGTTTGAACACTGTTTACATATGCGTACGTAAGCGTTTGCTTCTGTGCGCAAGAGCGGAAGGACGGGGCGCTTTACATTTTTATTTTATTTTTCTTATTTATTTTACTTTTTTTTTTACACTGTCCCTTTAAAAAACAAATTGGGATTACTTTTATTCCTATTACAAGGAATGTAAAGATCCCTTGTAATAATAAAAAAAAGCATGGCAGGACCTCTTTAACAGCTTCAATACAGGGCATTTTCACCCCCTTCCTGCCCAGACCAATTTTTTCGTTTTCAGCGCTGTTGCACTTTGAATGACAATTGCGCGGTCATGCAACACTGTACCCAAATGAAATTTTTATGTATTTTTTCCCCCACAAATAGAGCTTTCGTTTGGTGGTATTTGATCACCTCTGCGGTTTATATTTTTTGAGCTATAAACAAAAGAAGAGCGAAAATTTTGAAAAAAAACACAATATTTTTTACTTTACTTATTTTTTACTTTTTGATTTAATAAATATCACAATTTTTAAAAAAAAATACATTTTTTTTCCTCAATTTAGACCGATACGTATTCTTCTACATATTTTGTTTAAAGCGGTTGTAAACCCATCGATGTAACACTTAAAAAAACTGTTAACATTCCCGGCATGCCGGGAATGCTAACTGCACATTGGTTGTGCTCTCAACCAAACTGTCAAACCATCCAATGGCTGGTGTCATAACTGATCACATGTGCAGCTTCATGGCAGTTGAAGATTGAACAAAGGCCAAGATGGCAGCTTCCTTGGCTGAAAAAGATAGGAGGGTTTACAACCGCTTTAAAAAAAAAATCGCAATAAGCGTTTATTGATTGGTTTGCGCAAATGTTATAGCATCTACAAAATAAGGGATAGATTTATGGCATTTTTATTTATTTATTTTTTTTACTAGTAATGGCAGCGATTTTTATTGTGACCGTGACATTGCAACGGACACATCGGAGACTTTTGACCCGTTTTTGGGACCATTCACATTTATACAGCGATTAGTGCTATAAAACTGCACTGATTACTGTGTAAATGTGACTGGCAGGGTAGGGGTTAACACTAGGGGGCGATCAAGGGATTAATATGTTCCCTAGTGAGTGATTGTAGGGGAGGGGACTCTAATATGCCGTAGAGACCACTTTTATCCCAAAGCGGACCACCCGCCGTTTCAAAAAATACCCGGAATATGGCAGCTATCTGCTGCTATATCAACAGTAATCAACGTCAAAATACTGATGTATAATGATGGCGGGTGATCCGGAAGTGGTTAAAGATCCCAAGTAGATAACATGCATATTAATCCTGCATATCACAATAATGCATTGAGTAGTGTCGGCATACATTAATGACGCTTTGTAGATTCTGTAATGAAAGCAACTCCATTAAACACATTATTTGTTTCCATTTGTAAGCAGCTATGTGATCACTATGTCAGTGATTCTGTCCCTGCAGGCAAAGGCTGTGGTAGGCAAAAGGCTACTTGAGATTACTAGTGACATCACTGAAGCAGGAAGTCCAAGTCTTTGCTGCTAAATATTTAGAGCCACAGTCAATCAACCAGTAAGGAGGATTGACTGCTGTAGATTGGCTGTATGTAGTTCAGACAGTAAGGTAAGAATGCTCTCTCAGCATTGTCACCCTATTAAAAGAAGGCCTCAGAGAAAATAGAAACAAGATCATTGTATATTATTATTATTATTATTATTAAGCATGTATGTACTCATAGCAATTTTTTAAACTGCATACATTTGCAAGAAAAATAAGCTATATAATACATACATAATATTTAAAGGCCCTAACATAGATTAAAGGAACACTAAAGATAATTTTTTTTTTTTTAAATAACAAACATGTTAAGCCTACTTCCAATGTGCAGTTCGTTTTGCACAGAGTGGCCCCGAATCTGGTCTTCTGGGGTCCCCCGGCGGCTGTCTCGGCTCTTCCCCGCAAGAACTAACCACCTTCATGCGAGCTCACATAGTGGTTAGTTCTTGCGGGCGTGCTCCAGTGATACAGCCGCCCCCCATCGTGCCGCATCATTGGATGTGATTGACAGCAGCGTGAGCTAATGGATCTACTGCTTTCAATCAACCAATGAATGAGCCGAGAAGCCGGCCAAGAAGCCTGTGCATTCATGGCGCGGGACTTTTTCAGGGTCAGGTAAGTAAACGGGGGGCTCGGGGGGGCGCTAATCCACAGATGTTTTTTCACCTTAATGCAGAGAATGCATTGAAATGAAAAAACTTTTACCTTTACAACCCCTTTAAGTTCTGACAGCATCATCAAATAATAACTGTAAAGATCATAGTTACCAACTGTCCCTGATTTCGAGGAACTGTCCCTGATTTAGAGCAATGTCCCTCTGTTCCTCATTCCTCCTCATTTGTCCCTCATTTTGGTCTGATCTATATAGATTAGGGTTGTCCCGTTACCACTTTTTAGAGACCGAGTACAAGTACCGATACTTTTTTTCAAGTACTCGCCGATACCGAATACAATACTTTTTTTTAATGTCATGTGACAGTGGCGGTATTTTTTTTAATATTTTTTTTTACAATTTTTTTTTACTATTTATTTTTTTACAGTGTTTTTTGTTGTTGTTTTTTTTGGGGGGGGGGTGAATTGTCAGTGTGTTTGTTTGTTTTTTGTTTTTTTTATTTACATTTTATTTTTATTTAAAAATATTTATTGCAATTTTTTTTATCAGCCCTGTTGGGGGTCTTTGGTGAGATATCAGGGGTCTTAAAAGACCTCTGAAATCTCCCCTTTAAGACAGAGAAAGGGACTAAAGACACAGATTCCCCAGTCCCTTTCTCTGCAGCCTCAGCTGAAATGAATGGAGGGAAGCTCCTCTCCATTCATAAACTGAAGCATCGTAAACACAGGTTACGATGCTCAGTTATGTGAATGGACAGAGTCAGTGATCACTGATTCTGTCCATTCGGAAAAGGTAGGAGCTCCTACCTCCGCTCTCCATCCTCACAAATTGAGGGGGGAGAGCGGCGTGGACGGGGGGGAGAGAAAAGCGGCGTGGACGGGGGGAGAGAAGAGCGGCGTGGACGGGGGGGAGAGAAGAGCGGCACGGACGGGGGGAGAGAAGAGCGGCACCGACGGGGGGAGAGAAGAACGGCACGGACGGGGAGGGGAGAGAAGAGCGGCACGGACAGAGGGGGGGGGAAGAGCGGCATGGACAGAGTGGGGGGGGGGGAGAAGAGCGGCATGGACGGGGGGGGGGATAGCGGCACTGACAGGGGGAGAGAAGAGCGGCACGGAGCACGGGGGGAGGAAAGACTGCACGGAGCAGGGGGGGGAAGACTGCACGGAGCATGGGGGGAGGAAAGACTGCACGGAGCACGGGAGTGAAGGAAAGACTGCATGGAGCACGGGAGTGGAGGAAAGACTGCACGGAGCACGGGGGGAGGAAAGACTGCACGGAGCACGGGGGGAGGAAAGACTGCACGGAGCACGGGGGAGAAGACTTCCAACTCCCCTGCCTGCCCAGGTATCGGCTGAGGCATCGGAGCATTTTCCCCGAGTACAAGTACTCAGGGAAATGCTCGGTATCGGTACCGATACTAGTATCGGTATCGGGACATCCCTAATATAGATGTATATAAAATGCACTTTTTATCTATTAAAAAGTGTTTTCCCAGTGCTAAACCTTCCATCTGATTTCTAAATTGCTGCATTTGTAAATTCCTAAAGCCAATATAAAGGAATAGTAGTGTTAAAAAAAGCACTTGTGGATTTAACCAATCTTGTTTTTTTGTACAATTCTCCTTTTAAGGGGACATGGCAAGGGGTGTGTCCTATGCCTGTATACTTTTGCTGATAGGTGTCCCTCATTCCCATCTCAAATAATTGGGAGGTATGAAAGATGATGTCATATGAGACAAATGGATTTAAACCCCTGGGTTGTCATCCCTGGATTCCTTAAGAAGCCCTATCACGATTTATAGTGCTGATTACACTCTTAGTTCAGTTGGATTAGGATGGCAGTCGCCCTTTAAAGTAAAGGATTTATTGAGGATTTCTTACTGCTTACTGCTATTTCTCAGCTTACTGCTGACTCTGAGGGACGCTGGCAAGTGGGTCGTGAGATGAATTGAGCTTTTTCTATTTCCAATGCGCTTTGGGTCATGCAATATAGGTTACTAAAGTTCTGAAATGTTGTGACTTATCTGACCTGTATCATGCAGATTTGCAAATATACAGTATATTGTAAGTGACGGTGATGTCCACTGTATTCCTTCTGCATGTACTTTTTGTAAGAATTGTAAACTGTGGATGTAAAAAAAAAAGTAAAAGTAGATAAAAAAAATATGTGCATAATGTTGCATGGAATACCAAGTATAATAAAAAGGCAACTGAGTAAAAGTGCTCATACACTCAGTAATTACTTTGACCAGTACACCAATTTACACTGTACCATCATAATAACTCTTTGAGACAAAAATTACTTTTGGTCAATACTGTATATTTCGATACTAAACAACTGACAGGAGTGCAGTCGCACAATGTTCACTTGTGTTCATGAACATGATCATTGAAGGGCTGCTGCTACTCCTGCTTACATGAAGTAGGCATTAAGCTAAAATAACATTTAGTCATATGCACACAGTTTATGCATTCATTATATGACACTATTGATGTCCCTATCACCAGACATTATTATAGTTTGATGCTATGTTATTTCCTTGGCTGCACGCTTCATCAAAAAGTCCCAAATTTAGCTCCTTTTCCATATGCACACAGAGGCGGCTCTAGGCTTTGTGAGGTGTTAGGCAAACCCTGACATGGGACCCCACTCACGCCCATGATGGGAAAAATAATTCAAGGACAAGAGCCTCTTCCCCACAACCCTGGCCGGTGGTTGTGGGGTCTGCGGGCAGGGGGCTTATCGCAATCTAAAAGACCCCTTTAACAAGGTGGCCTCCAGATCCTGGTGTCACCTGGTGAACCCGCCCGCTTGTGACGTCATTGACTGAGGGAATTCTGTGTCTTTGACATCACAAGGGGTGGGGTCACCAATATTCACTGGTTGTTAGGGACGCTGGCGGCTCTGCTCCTGAGTCAGGGCTCTTAACGATGCCTGAGCACAGCAGCGTTAAGGATCCCTGTCCCTCAAAACTGGGTTAATGCATTGGGTAAGTTAGGCGGCCAAGAGGCCACTGTGAGTGTGAGGCCTTAGGCAACCGCCTAAGTTGCCTAATTAAAGAGCCGCCTCTGTATGCACATGAATAATTTAAACAAAGACCTCATTACCCAGTGGTTGAGGCAATCCACCAGATCTGCTGGTCTGTAGTAGCTTTGCTCATAAACATAAGATTTTTTTTTTACAAAAACTGTTCTAAGTCTTAGCAAACAGAAATACATTATTCAGACAAAGTAGTCCAGTCACAATTAGGTTCACTGCTGCCTGTAAATGAGATCATGGTCAAATGTGAATGGACTGCCCTTGACCCCCAAAAATGCTGCCAGCTCCATGAACAGTAACAGTCTTCTCTGCTGAAACATCCCGTTCATGCAAATGGAGCGAGGAGGGGTGAGGAGATGAGTGGCAATAGTGGCCTTTGCCAGGTGAGCAATAGCAAACAGGGCAGCTTCTTCAATCAACCTAGCCAATTTTTAATGGCATTGGCCAGTTATGCAAAGTCAGATTTTGTCTCTTAGATATGAAATTGTAGGCAGGTAGTTTTATGCTCCGGGAAGTGGAACAGATAACCCTTTTCCCACATATTTTGCTGTGCTTTGCCTCTCTTTCCTTTTGCTATAAATAAGAGGGGGGAGGGCTCTGCCCTCTCATACTCAGTTTGCAACTGAAGGAAAAACACTGACAAGACCCAGCAGCATGTAGTCTCCAGCCACTACACAGAGCTACTGCAGCTGCCATAAAGAACATTGCCTGCCTCTAGGATCCTTCTACGACCTAGGGGGACTGCTGGGGACTGCAGTCCACCCTGAAAAGGCCAATCCTGGATACTGCCACCATGGACTCTTTCCTATGTCTTAAGATAGGGACGTTAGGGAAAAGACTGCACTTTATTTCGGACTGTATATCATCATGTTAGTTTATTCAAGTAAAGCATTTGAAACGTTGTCTGGTCTGAAATTACTAAAGGTGTGTCATGCAAGTAACTGGCACACATAGCTATAGTTTGGGTCACGAATAACACATTGAGGTATGAAGATAATGGCACAAGAGCTCATACAGTGTGAAGGTACAGTGGTTACCAAGGGTAGCAAAGGTTTCTCTAGAGGTCTGTGGTAAGCATGTAAATGTGGCAGGTGAGATAGCTTCTTACAAAAAGGCAGATGTTGTCGGCATTCCTGCAGCGATCCATCTCCCGTAGAAACGGGGTCAGATCTGCACACCTGAGGCCCTTGACCTTTACACAGGTACGGAGAAAAAATAATTAAGTAAAGTACATGCATAGAGTCTGTGCTTGGTGCACGGTGGGAGCCCATACCGTTACTGGGAGTGAGTTAGTTGTCATACCCTGGACAGGTGAAGAAAGCAAGGCCTCTGCATGCCCCTCCTAAATGTACAATTGACCATGGTGATGTACAGTAACATTGAGAGAGCTAAATAGCGATCAATCGGTTGTTCCAGTAAAGGTACCCCCCATGTAAAGCAAGTCACCCTATCCAAAGTGCCTAGCAAAGCCCAGAAGAATGCATCCCGGGGCAGGCCTCTCATGTAACACTTGCTTGGTGCCCAATGAAGATTGGAGCTTGAAGCATGTGACGACCACCTCATCACACCGCAACCTGCCCACAAGATTGTTACCCAATCTAGCCAAAAACAACTGTCCAAACACAAGTCAATCTACAAAAATGTTTACAAATGCATAATTTCTTAAAGCTAGGTTCCCAGCACAAAAACTTTTATTATTTAAATATAGCCACATAGGGTATAAATAAACTTTGTGCGCACCAAATGTAGGGCTAAGGACTTTTTTGCTCTCATCTTCACTGTACCCAGTGGTTTAAGTTTATTAGAGATTACTAGGATTTTTCAAGCAATAGATCAGAGTGGATACTTGGAGGCGACTGTAAATAGCTTATTAAACTACTTGAATTTTTTTTAATTAAAATTGCATCTCATCTGAAGTGTTAGTTTACAGGACACCTGGTATTTGTTAATGCGTATACTTTTTTTATGTTTTTCACATCCTTTTCCATTCTAAATATTTAAAAACGAATTTATGATTCTGAATTATTGTCATATTATTAGCTGTGACTAAGCTCGCTGTTTCTAATTCTGTTTGCTGTAGGAAGTGTACACGACAATAGTAATGGACCACAGATAGGATAATAATCCTATGCAGTATTAATGAAGTGTAGAGCAGGTCAAACAGATTCGTGCTTCCACCTTTTCCATAACCAAATGAAACAGCAACAACAATCTGCTGTGTTTGGATCCATGGAGACAGCTTGTTTATAGACAGACAGTAGGCTGAAATGTCCCCTCATTTTGCACTCCCTTACATTGTCACTGAAGCGGACAAACAGAAACCTTTTGCAATTTATGCAAACGCTATTTTCTGTGGATTGTTCAGCTCAAGTTATTTGAAGGACCTTAACCCCACAGGTGTCTTCACAAAGGAAACAGTCCTGCTATACATCATTTAAATACCTGTGAAAATGAAAATATTAGGATAAATAAACACAATATACAAAAGTGTACTATATATTATATTATAATATAAGTAAAGTACTATACAGCATAATTTTTAACAAAATGGTTATTGTCTATAAACAGGTGGAATAATAAGTAACAAAGTAAAATAGGCTGGGTTCACACCATCACCTCACCCTTCTCACAGCAGGGGTTTGGTGCGTTAAGGTAAAAAACCTTGAGACTTTACAACTCCTTGAAGGGTAAACTGCTTCTCCTCCAGTCTCATTTAGTGGCCCTGTGTCTTCTTACAACACCTGAGACTGAATAGTTTCATACCTATGCTGGCATCACCATTGAGATATTTATATCACTATCATATATCCTCTCAAGCATCTATTCTCCAGACTGAATAAGTTTAGTGCTTGTAGTCGTTCCTCGTAATTGAGGTCCTCGAATCCCCTTATTAATTTTGTTTCCCTTCTCTGGACTCTCTCTCCGGCTCCAGCGCATCCTTCCTGATGATTGGTGACCAGAACACTCCAAAAGGGGCCTAACCAGAGTTTTCTAAAGTAGTAGTGTTGAGCTTCATTTAAGTGCTGTACCTGTAGGCCCATCACAGCTCATTGCAGTCTGGCTGAAAAACTGCTAATGGGAGGGTTGGGGTGTGATCCCAGCATTATTTGGGACTAGTAATCTACTTCTTTCAAGTCTCACTCGTGCACAATGCTCCCCATCACTACAGCAGTTAGTCCCCTTTCACACTTATACGACTTGTCTCACGATTTTGTACTGCAAAATCGTATGACAAGTCATTCTCCATGATTTCCAATGAACACCATTCATACTGGCACGACTTTAAGTAGTGCCGACTTCAAAATAGTCCCTGCACTACTTTGGTCCAACTTCTATGCGAGTTTATGTCCATAGACCTCAATGTTAAACCCTCAAGTAGCATGCAAATCGTACCTGAATAATATAGACACGATTTCAGTACGATTTCAGTACAACTTTGTAAGCACAAGCAGCTTTTTAACCCTTGTCCCACCCAATCCTTTCAGCATAGAAGCCCCCTCTCAAGCACATTGTTCCACCACACATTCACTTCCTGATTATTCCCTCAGAAACAATGTGCTTCAAACAGGTAAAAAAAAAAAAAAAGACGTCCTTGATAATGAGCAAATCATTCGTGAGTGCCCAGCTATTTATGATTTGTATGACCCAAACTACAAAGACAAGATAAACTTCAAAGACAAACTACAAAGACAATATCCCACTGACCACCAATGAAGGGGACATTCTTCCCACTGACTACCAATGAAGGGAACATTCTTCCCACTGACCACCAATGTAAGAAGCATTCTTCTCACTGACCACCAATTTAAGGAGCATTCTTCCCACTGACCACCAATGTAAGGAGCATTCTTCCCACTGACCACCAATGTAAGGAGCATTCTTCTCATTCTTCATTATAGAGGACCCAAAATTGACCCCTATTTTCACGATTGGCAATGATGGGATGTACCCAATATCAACGTCTTCTCCGCCTCTGCTTTTCCTACTCTTCTTCCTCATGCACTGCTACTACGGCAGCAGCAATGACAACTGCGGTGGCAGGAAAAGGAATTGCCTCACACATGTATGTTTTTATTGGTTAATGCCAAAGTTGTGGCAAAGTCGAAGTTGTACTGATCCCAAATCGCGGCAAAATCGTGGCCGCAAAATTGCGGCAAAATGGCGGCCGCAAAATCGCTTGACTTTGAAGTCGTATAAATGTGAAAGGGGCCTTAAACTAATTGAACTCAGCACGGCTAAGACAGTGGAGGTAATGCATATGGCATATGTGGGAGACTTGAAAGAGGTAGGGCACTCCTTCTAGTGAAGCTGCAACCAACTCTACCATTAGTATTTTTTTTATCCAAACTGAGCTTAACTGCTACAGTGACAAGGAAAAGCACTGTACATGCGTGGGTCTTGAAAGAGGGAGACCACTCATTCTAGTAATGCTGGGAGCATGCCCAACAGTGGCGGCCCATCCATTAGGGGTACAGGGGTGTCGCTCTCCTAATCCATGCACCTGGCCCCTAATCTACATGCAGGGCGCCAGATGCATGGATTCCAATGGGGGTTTTTGTATTCCGCTGTGTGTGTGTGTGTGTTTCTATGTCTTAACTCTGTAAAAAATGCCATACCTGAAATTCTTCTTTTAACATCATAGTGATGTCACAGCCATATCACTTGGCCTTAGAAATTGGAAATCTGAAATGTTGGCACAAACCATAAAATGCCTTAGATTTTCAGATGAATTCCTGTTGCTAAATATACATGTAGGCAGGTGCAGTTTACTTTCTCAACCACAATGGCTCTGCAGCTGAATAGGAGGTCAGGGGGAACCTGGTTCCTCTATGGTCTCCTGGGTCACTGGGGAAGCGAATACTGTGTCCCACATGGCTCTTGTGGCCATCTTGGGTCGAGCAGAGCCCCCTGCCTCCAGGTTTTGGTGCTCTTTATGCGAGTGGGTAGGGGGCTTGTGGATCGTCTATGCCACTACCGCTTTACCTTTAGTGGATCTCTTTGCCAGCATATGGTAGTTCTAATTAACGCCATGGACTGCATATAATGTTGTTGCCTCTATTGCATGGTTTGTTGAGGCCTCAATCCACCTTAAATACTGCAGTGGTATTTGGATCGATGTATTTGTGCTAGATCTCATGATCTTCAACTGTACATTTACTTTTCCGTCACAGGAATTGTTAGTACTTGACTATAGCATTATTGCCCTATGAGTTGGCAACCGTCTATGAGTATCTACAACCGGGCATTTCTGTTCTTGCTCTACTAATCTATCAAACCTAAATAGAGGCTTTATGAAGAAGCGCTAAACTTGGCGCGAAACATGTCAAGCCACAGTGTTGCATTTACCAACACACAGACACCAAGTCTACTGTTCTTCAATTCCTTCCAGGATCTACTCAATATTTAAATGGTTGGAGGTCACACCTCCGCAAGTGTTTCTCTAATACTATTATTTATATCTATTACTATATACATTTTCCTGCTGGACTTGAAGGACTACTACAATGCTGTTAAGTTTGTTTGTTTTTGTACAGTTCCTAGGGAACTGAGCTTTTATATGTATACAATTTTTGTAATAAATCTTTTTTAAGATAAAAAAAAACCTTTTCCTTTGACTATATCCTTACCAGATTATAGGGCCAGATCCACAAAGAGCCGCCGTAACTTAAATATTCTGATTTAAGTTACACTGACGTGCATAGCGCGGTTTTACGTTACGCAGAGTTTTAAGAATCGCCCAGGGCAAAGAAAGTTGCGTCGGGAAAAAAAAAAGATACGGCGGGAAAATAAATAAAAAAAAATAAAAAATAACAGCGTCACGGGTAAGAAGGGTCTACTTTTACAAGGTGTAAACAGTTTACACTTTGTAAAAGCAGCTCTAATTTTACGATTGCAACGTAAGTATTTACGGAGATTTCACAAAGCTAAACCGCTTTGTGGATCTCCGTAAGTGCTCATTTGCATACGCGAATCGGCATTTCGACTCAAAATGCCCCCAGCGGCAGATGCGGTACTGCATCCTAAGATCCGGCAGTGTAAGTCTCTTACACATGTCGGATCTTCTGCCTATCTTTTGGAAACTGATTCTGTGGATCAGTTCCAAAGATAGAAACAGGGATACGACGGCGTATCAGTAGATACGCCGGCGTATCCCTTTTGAGGATCTGGCCCATAGTGCCTAAAAAGTCCATGACTTGCCCATAGGTCATTTCTCTGTTGAGTGTAGAAAAAGGAACTCCTACTGTTAGGGACAGTGCTAGTGGTAGGGGAAGGTTCCTGATGAGGGGGGGAAGTGTGGGGTCGCATCTCTCTAGACATCTTCCCGATTGGGCACTAAACAGCCAGGCAGCATTCTGCCTTTCTCTACAGATGCTGTCACTCTGGCTGCAACCTGTTCTGTTCACGTTGCTGTAAACGTGAGTGCACCTGGTTGGGCAGTCTTCCTACCGGATTGTTGAGAACCATTGCTGCACGGTTTCAACACAAGTTTGCTATTGATTTATTGCCACTGCACTGCGCTGCACTCTGCCTACATACATACACTAGCACTGCTGTTTACATTCTATATGCCTTATCCTTACAGAGTAGGACAAGCTGAAAGGAAGGGTCAGCTTCAGCTTTCAGGATAGACAATAAAATGCTATCAGTGCAATAAAACAATTCATAGCATGAATCTATCCATGGCCGCTGCTGACACCCCCTATTCAGGCGCCCGGGCACCTGAATTACAGCAGCGGTGGGTGTTTTTGAAGCACCTGATTAAAGCCATAGGCTCTAATAGGCGTAAAAAATGGTGACCTGCAAGCGCCATGCCATCACCCGCTGCCCAACTGAGACAGGGTAAGTGCCTGGCAGACGGTGAGCAGGCGGGGGGGGATCAAAGTGGCGGCATTTGATGGGCACAGTGGCAGCATTCGATGGGCACAGTGGGAGCATTTGATGGGCTCAGTGGCTGCATTTGATGGGCATAGTGGCAGCATTAGATGGGCACAGTGGCAGCATTAGATGGAACAGTGGCTGTGTTTGATGGGCACAGTGGCTGTGTTTTATGGGCAAAGTGGCTGCATTTGATGATAAAATTGGCTGCGTTTGATGGGCACAGTGGCGGCATTTGATGGGCACAGTGGCTGCAATTGATGGGCACAGTGGCTGTGTTTGATGGCACAGTGGCTGCGTTTGATGGGCACAGGGAGGCTGCAATGATGGGTTTATTTTCAGAATTGTTCAGTTTGTTTTTGGTCAGGGTATCCATTGTTAAAGCAAAGAGCAGTGAAATTGTTTTCAGTAACTCTGAAAATAGTTAATATCCAAAGGTTGGACTGCATGAACCTGTGCCTTTTTTCTACTTTATCTACTATGTAACTATATCCGTTTCCTGTAAACAGATCAGGGAAACAAAATTACTAATCAGAGAGGCCAACATACTTTACATGCTCCACTTTGCCTACCTGTATGTGTATTAAAATATAGAATTGATCTTTCCAGTTTTCATCCCAGTATCTTCGTAAACAGAAACCAGTGATGCATAACAGTTTTAGGAAGTGTTTAAACACCTGCCTAGTGCCTACATGTTATCATCAATTCTTCATTTTACTAGACAACAGTTACATGTACTGTTACATAATAAATGAAAACTGCTTGCATTAACATTATGACTAATCCATTATTGATACAGTGAGTTAAGCAGAACCTGTTGACAGAAGACACAAATACTTCAATGGACCACCATGTAAACAAAAGCACATTGTACGCATGTTGCTTTTCCTTTAAAGGGACTCTATCACGAAACAAAGCACTTGTGTAATTAGTATTTGACGGAAGTAGTCATTCCAAACTTTTGTGCCATATATTCATTCCAAGGCGATCAATATTAAACTATGGATATAAAATGTGTCACATCTAAAGGAGAAAAGAGAAGTAAGGAAAAGCTAGTGCCATTTTATCTATCTGTCTATCTATCTATCTATCTATCTAGATGTAGCGCCCTCTACCATAGGTAGGTGCTAGAGGTGTAGTATAGAGAATAGGTTTGCTGCGCTGCATAAACGAAGTATACATATGATGGAATACTGCAAAATTAAATGGTGTGCACAATCTAATAACACCTGTGCAAAAACATAATCAAACGTAGTAATGATAAATTAATAATGAATCAGTGACAATGTGTATTCAAACAATAGTCCATACAAATTTAAATTCCCATGTGATTCCACGGTAAATTAAAAAGAAGTGCAAATAGGAATAGTCCCAGGAAACCGTGTCCGATAGCAGGATAGACGAAAGAACCTCCACCTCTTAATATCTATCTGCTTACCGACTCCATTGATCTCTAATGAGATCACTTGCGCATGTGGATAAACAGCCCTGCAGTTTCCCAAAGCTTGTCTATGTGTACTCTCCACCTTCAAATTCTCAGATTGGTCTCCAGCAAGACTCCCCGCAATGGGTGGTAAGAAAGAAAAGAAGGATGCCAACATAGAGTAGTAACGTACATAAAATCAATTTATTAAAATACAAGTTGCACTCACATTTGAGTAGAATAAAAGTAGCATGTAAAGTTGTAGCTGGCCGACTCTCTCTATCCGCCCGTCCTTCCAGATGGCAGCGAGGTGTACAGCGGTGACGTCAGCACGCCGCTCCTCCCTACGCCGTTTCGTCCAATGACTTCGTCCAGGGGCACGAGTGGCGCGCTGACTCACCACTTCTTATTCATTTACAGCACCCAGGACCGCCCAGCTCTGACATCCGGGAATCTTGAGCGTGGATCCGCCATCTTTAGACAGGGATCTTTGCCAATAGTATTGTAAAATACAAATCGGGGGAAAAAAAGGCGGATAGAGAGAGCCGGCCGGCTACAACTTTACACGCTACTTTTATTCTACTCAAATGTGAGTGCAACTTGTATTTTAATAAATTGATTAATTTTGCAGTATTCCATCATATGTATACTTTGTTTATGCAGCGCAGCAAACCTATTCTTTATTCTGACACATGTTTATATCTGACATTTATTGCAGCAGCAGCGTTTTTTATTTTAATTTAATTTATTTTATTTTATTTATTTCAATAATTAATTTATATTCACTATATTAATTTTTCACTCAATCAAGATTTGCGCAGTATGAACCCACAATTTTGCATGTTTAGCTAGAGGTGTAGTGTTTGAGGTTCTGTCAGCGCAAGTAATTTTAAACAGGCCTAATGCTGCAAGCTAGGCCTGTTTGTTTTTGATCTGGGGGCAGGGAGTGGTTAGTGTAGCAGTGGGTGTGACTGACACTTGCTTCAGCTCTTGGGCACCTCACCTGCTTTCAGTGAGAATGTTCTGGAAGTGGGGCAAGGCTGAGAGCTGGAGTGACATGGAGTACATGTGAGGAACCCTGACCAATCCTCAACTAGGATTGGGGGCCTCCTACATATACTCACAGTCAGTCTGCTGGAGAGGAGTTGCCGGCTGCGTGAATTGAAAGATGGAGTGCTAGACTGCATGCTGGAGTGACACCCCCATCTGGGGGGGTGAATTTGGCGGAGGAGCTCGGGAGCCTCTCCTTACATGGTCATAGAGAGGTGTCCTGGAACAAGGACTGGAGGAGCAGTTGGTCCACACGGTCCGGGTAAATCTTTCAAGAAGGATCTTTCAAGTCGGGCTTGTTGGGATCAGTAGTCCATCGTCAAGTATGCTTAATTAACCACTTCAATACAGGGCTTTTATGCCACCTATTCTGGCACTTCTCTCCTACATGTACAAATCATCATTCTTTTGCTAGAAAATTACGCAGAACCCCCAAACATTATATATGTTTTTTATCAGACACCCTAGGGAATAAAATGGCGGTCATTGCAATGTTTTATCTTGCACGGTATTTGCGCAATCATTTTTCAAATGAATTAAAAAAACAACAAAACAGTAAAGTTAGCCCAATTTTTTTGTAAAATATGAAAGATTATGTTACACCGAGTAAATAGATACCTAACACAGCCCTCAAAAATTCCACTCACCTGCTCGCATTTTGCGAGTGGATTTTGAGGGCTGGCGAGGAAGGGCTGCCTGGGAAGCTGGGGGGTAAACACCGCCGGCAAGCGGGGTTGTTTGGGAGTCCTTCTCCCAACGCTTGTGGAGGGGAAGAGAAGAGAGTGGGCGGCCGGATCATCAGAGCGCAGGGAACATCACTGGTGGCTTTCATTTCAATTGCCGTGTGTTCCCTGCAATCGCTGTCATTCACAGCCCCGCCCCCTGGTCCCGGGACTTTGATAGACAGATCACCCCGTCCAATCACGAGTGATGTGAATCAAAGTTCCATGGCCAGGGGACGGGGCTGCATTTGACAGCGAGAACACACGGCAATTGAAATGAAAGGCTGCAACGGCGGACACAGATAGGCAGCATGGTGGACACAGGCAGCATGGTGGGCACAGATTGGCAGCATGATGGGCACAGATTGGCAGCATGATGGGCACAGATAGGCTGCATCGGTGAACACGGGCAGGCTGCATCGGCGGACACGGGCAGGCTGCATTGGTGGGCACAGATAAAGTTGTTAATATTTATTTTTAGAACTTAATTCTGCATAAAACATTTTAAGTGTCATTTCATGAAATAATTTATGAGGGCGTGTTTAGGGCAGGGCATGGTAGGGGTTGGATGGGGCAACTGTTGGCGAGTAACCCTTGAGGCTTGGCTAGTAGCTCAGGACTTGAAATTTTGAGACCTGCCTAACATGTCACGCTTTAAAATTGCGCACACTCATGGAATGGCGGCAAACTTCGGTACTTAAAAATCTCCATAGGCAACGTTTTGATTTTTTTTACAGGTTACCAGTTTAGATTTACAGAAAAGATCTAGTGCTAGAATTTGGCTTTGTTTACATACGGGTACCCGGGCGTGACGTCATCACATCGCGCCTCGGCCTCCGACGATCATAGGTCACCAGTCATCTCTATGCTTCCTGCCTGCGCCAAACGATTCCTTCTCCGGGCCCCCGATGGCACGGGAGAGCCCGGAGAAGCACCGGATGGCGGCAGGAGGGGGGGATGTCCCCTCCCGCCGCCTATAAGAACATTCAAGCGGCGGAACCGCCGCTATGATCATTCTTATGGTGCGCAGGATCGCCGGCTGAAGACATGGATATCTGAATGATGCCTCTAGCTGCAGGCATCATTCAGATATCCCCCTGCAAACACAGGACGTCATATGACGTCCACCCAGGATGGGAGATCCCATCTGTGGACGTTATATGACGATGGGGCGGTATTGAAGTGGTTAATTAAATGTTCAGGACCATCAAGAAGGGGTACTGCAGGCCGCTGGCCTAATATTCATCAAGTGAAGTTTCAGTTAGGAATTATTCAGAGTGAGACCTAGTCTGTTCAAAATGGTGGGACAGGATGTCTAATGCTGTGAAAGGGAAGTGTTGCTCAGGAGGAGAAGAGTCCCGGAGGTAGAAGTCTGCAGGGAGAGTGCAGCAAAAGACTTTTTTATTGTCTACAAGTGTAATGTATGGATGTCTGGCAGCAGGGTGAATATGCGTGGATGCTAGTAACTAGTAAAAACACACCACTATATATATATATATATATATATATATATATATATATATATATATATATATATATATATGATTTGAGCGCTATTGTGGAGGCTATTGTGCATATTTGGATGTTTTCACAGTTAGAGCAGTGCTACCCTGTGTGTATATCTCTGAGGTGCGATTACGTGTGGAAGGCGGACATCACGGCTGCAGGCCACATGCATCGGCTCCGGCATCCCACCGCTGACGCCCCTCTAGAGCTCGTAAAGTGCCCAGCTTACACCTACAGCGATTCATGCAGCTGTGCCAAACTACCCCAATATAATGACGGTGGCTGCTTGGCAAGCGGTTAAGAGGAACCCCACGCCAAAATGTAGAAAAAAACTGTGTGCCCCCCCCCCCCCACAATCCATACCAGGGTCTTTAGGTCTGGTATGAATTCAAGGAGAACCCCCACGCTAAAATGAAAAAAAATTGTGTTAAGGGCATGTGGCCTGGAATGGTTGAGGATGGGGGTTGCTCGCACCCCCCTTTCCTAGTTTGCTGGCTTCATGCTTAGATAAAAGCCCTACGCCATTTTTTTATTTTATTTTGGTGTGATGTTCTCCTTAAAATCCATACCAGACCCAATGCACTGCATACAGCACTAAATGTAATGTAATGCTGGTAAATACTGCACTACACTATAATCATCCTACACTGACGCTCTACACTCATCACAATAACACTAACTATCAGTGGGCCCAGCTTTATCTATCTCCAAAAACACATTGCAAAAGTTTCCAGTGAGAAGGAACCTTTTATAATGTGGGGTGGGACTATGAGCATTGAGCCATGATTGGACAAAGTCATCATGACATTGTCCAATCAGGGCTCAGACAGTGCTCATGTGCTCTGATTGGGCAAAGCCTTGCACCTGGCCCGTGGTCAGGTGCATTGCTTCAGCCAATCAGGGCCCTAGAATGCACCGCGTGGCATGCAGTGCATTGTGGGGCGTTTGAAGGGCAAACATCCTGCCGAGCGCCCGCAAATGTGGATGTAATGGGCGAAAAGGTTTGGTTGAACTTTTGCTCGCTTTGAACTGATCGCCCAACTCTAGTAGTGAGTTTGTGAATAATATGTGAACTCAAGCTTGCATGGGACAAACATACAGTACATCTATACTCAGAAAAAAAAAAAAAAAATATATATATATATATATATATATATATATATATATATATATATATATATATATATATATATATATATATATATTTATAGTGTAACACAGTACAATAACAAAAAAAGGAGCTGGATGGATGCAAAAATGTGAAAGTCTAAAAACAAAAATTTCTTTAGAGTCCATCGTCCATCTTTGGGTGAACTCCCTCTCACCACCATACTCACCGAACTCTGCTTTGTCTCTAACTGGTGCCGATTCCAGGAGTGATGACTAGTGGAACCAGTGCTCTCGTTTGTACCCTTGCCACTTAACGTCATCACATCCTTGCAGTCTTATGAATTCTGAGAAAATCCTGGCACAGCCAACAGGAATTGTATACATCACCCAGGTAGTAATGTGGACACCTGAAAGGGAACACTCCACCTCTGCAAAGAAGTACATATGTTGTAGTCTAGAAGACTTTGGATCCAGCTTGTCACATGCCCTCACATTTAGGTAAGTGAAAGGGCGTTTTTGTTTGTGTTTGTGCTCTGCTGAAAACCTGAACAAGCCCCTCCTGCCCCCTGCACAGCACTCCAGTGAGTACCAGAGGGGCCGAGTAGAGAGCCAAAGACTGACAGCCCCCTGAGAACTGAGCGATCAGCGGTCTTTAATCGCTCAGTTCTCAATGCAGAGAAGTGGCGATGAACAGCTGCAGCATCGGATCGTGAGTATAATTTTTTTTTTTTTTTTAATCCCATACTTCTCTTTTAAACCAAAGTCTGTCTAACCCTAACCACACTGAGCCAGACCATATTTCTCTGTATGGTTATCTTGTTTTGCACAGGTAGATTCTGCACAAATAACAAGTATTACTGTGCCAAGATCATTTAACACCAAGATCCCGGAGTCAGAACTTAGTAAACCCTCTGTGATGAGACTCCTATTTAGGTCTTGTATTTGATACAGAGTTTTGACTTTGAGCCTCAGGCCTCGTACACACGACCGAGTAACTCGTCAGGCGAAACACATCATTTTCCTCGTCGAGTTCCTTGTTAGGCTTGTCGAGGAACTCGACAAGCTTGCTTTGCGTACACATGGTCAAGCCAAAATCTCCTCGTTCTCAAACGCGGTGACTACAACAAATACAACGGCAGGGGAAGTTCGATTCCACTTGCACAACTCTTGGGGCTGCTTTTGCTAATTTCATGTGTTTGCGTGTTAAATAATAGTTTGGTAAAAGACGATTTGCACTTTTCAGTCTGTTACAGCTTTAAAAATGTTATCTCCATTACAAATGCTACTTTTACTCCCGTCTCATACTTTATTATGAGCAAGCGTTGGTTCCTTAGCATACACACGCTCGAGTTTCTCGTCAGAAACCAGCCCAACGAGGAACTCGACGAGCCAATTTGAGACTCCCGTCGAGGAAAAAGAGAGACTTGCTCTCTTTTTGGCTCGTCGAGTTCCTCGACAGTTTCCTCAATGAAAAATGTACAAACGACCAGTTTCCTCAGCAAAAAAATATCTCCCAGCAAGTTTCTTAATGGATTCTGCCGAGGAAACTAGTCGTGTGTACGAGGCCTCAGAACTTGGTAAATCTTTAAAAAGTACTAAGTTGCATATTTCTGCGCTCAAGCTAGTTTGTATAAAAAAGAACGCTGCATGTCCTGCATAAATAGACCAGTTATGACTTATTGATGAATATCACAAACAGAATAATGTCCACTTACATAATCCGTATGGCCCCATTAGAACACCTATACAGAGTTGTGCATACAAAGACAGATTAGCCCTGTGAATAACCTAAATAACAAAGTGCAAAAACATGCATCACTGTCATAGGCATAGCATGTTAATTATGTCTAGCCCCACTGGTGGTAATGAAGATGCAGTAAACATCTGTGAAGTGGACATTTAGGTCAATCCACAGGACTGTGTCTGTGGTACATCCTGTGACGTCAACCAATTAAGTAAGCCACTATATTAAATGTACATCAATATTTGCATATAGCAATATATTATTAGGCCAGCAGAACCTGATAATTGACCTATATACAGTTTTAAGCTGCGTACACACGATCAGTCCATCCGCTGAGAACGGTCTGATGGACCGTTGTAATCGGTTAACCGATGAAGCTGACTGATGATCCGTCGCGCCCACACACCATCGGTTAAATAACCGATCGTGTCAGAACGCGGTGACGTAAAACACAACGACGTGCTGAAAAAAATTAAGTTCAATGCTTCCAAGCATGCGTCGATTTGATTCTGAGCATGCATGGATTTTAAACCGATGGTCGTGCATACTAACCATCGGTTTTGACCTGTCGGTTAGGAATCCATCGGTTAAATTTAAAGCAAGTTAGCTTTTTTTTAACCGATGGTTAAATAACCTATGGGGCCCACACACGATCGGTTTTGACCGATGAAAACGGTCCATCAGTCCGTTGTCCTCTGTTTAACCTATCGTGTGTACGAGGCCTAAGGCCCCGTACACACGACCAAACATGTATGCTGAAACTGGTCCGCGGGCCAGTTTCAGCATACATGTTCGGTCGTGTGTAGGCGCGAGCGGGCCGAATTCCAGCAAACATTTGCCCGCCGGGCCTTTTCCCAGCAGACAAATATTCCTGGACGTGTTTTAAAACCGTCCGCTGGAATCCTGCCCGCTCGGACATGTACGGTCGTCAGTACAGACCTACCGTACATGTCCGAGCGCCCGCCGTCCCTCGCATGCGTCGAATGACTTTGACGCATGCGTGGAAGCCTTTAAATGGCAGGCCCGCCCACGTCGCCGCATCATCGCCGCGTCATCATCGCGGCGACGACGCGGACACGCCCCGCGTAATGTTTACGCGCGGACTTCTGTACGATGGTTAGTACAACCATCGTACAGAAGCCCTCTGGCAGGCATGTACGGTGAAAACGGTCCGACGGACCGGTTTCACCGTACATGTTTGCTCGTGAGTACCCGGCCTAAGAGTTAATATTTAGGAAGAGTTACATTTTAGACAAAATATAATATTTTCTATAATATCTTATGTCAAGCTTGTTATATCTCCAAATATAAGCAATAAGCAACTATGTCTTAAGCTGTTTTAAGCTGACAAATAAAAAAAAAAGGTAAAAAAAACAAAAATAATTTAAATAACACCATAGACGTTACAGCCTTAAGCCGGTTCGAATCTCAGCTGGATCAGCAGGGACAGGCCGAGATTCAAAGCATATATGGGCAGGCTGATTGTACCCAAGTTGATCAATCAACTTGAGTACAACCAGCCTGTCGGATCTTACATGCAATTATTGTGTGCGTCTATTATAGCTGCTAGCAGTAATAGGAAGGTTGCAGGAAAGAAAATCGCTCTGTCTTTGGGTGGCTTTACTGTACAATATCTGTACAATCATATTTCAGATTTACCAATGCTGTGAAAATAACATCAGGACCTACTTCAATACTATTTAACCAATAGCTATTTAACCACTTCAATACTGGGCACTTTCCCCCCTTCCTGCCCAAGCCAATTTTCAGCTTTGAGCGCTGTCACTTTTTTATAATTTTGCTCCCACAAATAGAGCTTTCTTTTGGTGCCATTTGATCACCTCTGCGGTTTTTATTTTTTGCTAAACAAATGAAAACATACCCAAAATTTGGTGGGGAAAAAAACATTTCTCTTTGTTTCTGTTATAAAATTTAGTAAATTTAGTAAATAAGTACGTCTTCTCTTTAAAGTGCATGTCCGCTGATTTTTTTTTAATTAAAAGCGATCGCTCGTCACTCTGCTGCCCCCCGCCATCCGATTGGCTCCCGCTGTGTTCTGGGAGCCGAGTGTTCCCAGAACACCAGGGGGGGTGGGGGGGGTAGGTGACGTCATGCCCACAGGCACTTAAAAAGACTGCACCGTTGGGTACTTATGGGTGGCACTGATAAGCGGCACTAATAGATGCCACTAATAGGCTTCACTGATGGCACTGGCAGGCATTGCTGATGGGCACTGATTGGCATCTGCTGGGCACTGATTGGCATATCCCTGCTGGTCCAGGGTGGCATACATGGTGGGAGACCTTTGTGGGCAACCCTGAAGGTCCTGGTGGCATCCCTCGTGACTCTGGGTGGGCATCCACGGGGGCCGTGCTGATAAACAATCAGCACAGACCCCCCTGTCAGGAGAGTTGTCGATCGGCTCTCCTCTACTCGCATCTGTCAGATGCAAGTGAGGAAAAGCCGATGAACAGTTCTTCCTGTTTACACTGTGATCAGCCGTGATTGGACATGGCTAATCATGTGGTAAAGATGCCTCCTTCAGAGGCTCTTTACTCAGACTGACACACCACACCACCAATCGCTGCGCTGCACGCCCCCTGGGTGCATGATCGCGGCTTATCAGTGCTGGACATCATATGACGTCAAGTCAGGATAACTGAACCACTGCCCAGCCGTCATTTTTCTATAGGCCCGGGCAGGAAGTGGTTAAAGCGGACCTTCAGTGGCCCCTTCAATAGTACAGTGGAAAAACTTAGTAAACAGCAATCTGATATTATACAGAGAGACATATTGTAATAGAGGATACGGGGAGAAATATAGGAGAGTATGGGCAAATTGGATAGAGAACCCTATAACAGCGTCAGGATAAAGGGGGAAATTGGGAAATGAATCACACCATTGGGGGAGGGGGGGAGGGAGAAAGAGGAATGTATTGTATTGGATGGAAGGATATTGTATGGATGTTTCGAAGAAATAGAGGAAGGTTAATGTCAATGTCATTGGAATTTAAGTGAAATATGAATGTAATGTATGTGTACGATGTTATTTTTTGTATGGAAAAAAAAAGAGAGAAAATTTAAATAAAGAGATTAAAAAAAAAAAAACGGACCTTCAGTCATTGGTTCATCTTTCTATTAAATCTTATTCACTTCTTGTTTTAACTTTGTAGTATAAAATTTTTTTTTTCTGGCAGTAAATACCTTATACAGCCCACTTCCTGTTTCTGGTCTGGTCATTAACCTAGGCGTATGACATCATGCACAGCTCTCTCTATCCCTTTGCCAGGAAGGGAGAGGGGTGAGTCATAAGAGGGCCAATGAGAGCTGCATGGCTGCAGAGCTGGAGGTGTTCCTCTGTGTGTCTGTGTAAATCCAGGAAGTTAACAGGCAGCAGATTTAGTTAAAATGGTTGCAGCCAGACTCAGTGGAGGGAGATTTCTGCAGCATATTTGGCAAGTACAGAATCACAGTATATATAAAATAATATGTAAAGTGGTTGGAGGGAAGCTTCAGAATGGCAAAGATGATTTTATTACAAATTATGTGAGCAGATTGCAGTTCCTCTTTAATTTTTATCCAATAGGGCAGGCCCTCATACTACATAGCTTTTAATAGATCTAAAGGAGAATGTACAGTGAGATTGTAGGAAGATTTACGTAAAAGTTTTAGTTTAAAATGTAAACTTTCTTCATGTACTTTTTTCACAAAAGAAAACCATTTTCTGCATACTTTCAATAAACAAATGTATCTACTCTAAAATACTTACAGTGTAATGATAAAGTCCCCTATCCCACAGGGTTGCACTGTTTACAAATTTGAAGTAGAATGGACATGCCTTCTGTAAAAAAAAATAATAATAATAACAGTTTGTCAGTAAAGATAAGTAAAGAATAAAAAAAAAAACACCCTGTGTGTCCTCCAGCAACTTCTTAAACATATATAAGCAATACATTGAGGGTTAACATGAATGCATAGATCAACCACCAAGCAGTTGTTTTTTACATACATTATCATACCACTCAAGTGTTTACTGTATGTTTATTAGCAGATACCCCTGGATCCATGTAAAATTATCCAGCTCAGGTAAAAATGATCTTGGAGGTACTATTGGGGCCTTAATAATTACATTGATATCAAATGTCTTTCACTGGATCACACCACTTATGAAAATGTAGTAGATGAACGAGCTGCGCTAAAAATCATGATGGCATGTAGCAGGGGCGGCCTGACAACTCATGGGGACCCTGGGCAATAGGGGATTATGGAGCCCCCGGGCAATATGAGATTATGAGGCCCCTGGGCAATAGGAGATTATGGGGCCCCCAGGAAATAGATTATGGGGCCACACAGTATACACACATACATACAGTATACAGACACACAATATACACACACAGTATACATACACACAGAATACACATACACACACACTGAAAAGGTACTGGAGAGGCGGAGCAGCTATAATCTTAGAATTTTATTTAAAAACACTGATTTTTATATACTGTTCCTGGTTTTACTAAGGCTGGCAACCCTGATGGGGCCCCCTAGTGGCATAGGGCTGTCGGGCAGTTCCCGAGTGGCAGAATGGTCAGTCTGCCCCTGGCATGTAGAGAATTCCATAGTGAACAGAAAACCAAAATGCAAAAAATGTACTTAACACTGTTTTGCCCACAAAACCTCGAGTGATCTACAAGGGAGCTCTTTCCCTTAGGAATAGAATAGCTCCTACTGTTTTTGACCCTCCAGTCAAAAGGACTAGTTTTTTTTTCGGAGTCTTACAGGCTTTTACAAATGCCAGGTATGTTCTCTTAGTGGCTGTACATCTAGGAGAAATACCAAGTTTGTCTCCACTAGTACATCTATTAAAACCTTCATTACATGTACCACTATGTGAGTTGTTTATGTCATATAGTGCCCGTGTGGGTTACAGTATGTGGGCCGGACTAAGTGCCAGTTACAAGTTCCACTCAATGAATATATAACTAAAATAGTAAAGGGTTTTAAGAAGCATTCTGTGTCCAAACATTACTTATTGTAACATAATAAAAATCCAGCGATTACGCACTTTTTGGGGAAAGATAAATTTAGCCCCCACTGGAGGGGTAGTTTCCTGTTAAAAAAAAATTCTAAATTAGAAAAGTTGTGGATTTATAGGGTTAAAAATAAAAACATATGTGCCCTATGGTTTGAAATGTTGACGTTGATGTCAATGCTTTCATTGACAATTCTTAGGTAGGGTACATTAAGTATTTTTTTAAATCACATATATTATCTTCTTTTGGTCTTACTCACAATTTATATGTAAGCCTGGTGGAAATTTTGGGTGGCAGTTTAAGCGATAATTTCCTTCCCCTTAATAAAATAAATAATATTCCTTGTTTGTGTTTGGGATTGTGACCCAATCTTAAATATAAAAAGAGGGGAGATTTGGGGAATTGGAATGAGGCTTGATACATGTAACTTGATAGAAGGTTGTGTATGGGAAATGATGAAATTAGTTGGAATAACATAGTTATATCTGAATGGGATCCTTTAAAATACATATGGCTACATCCTAAATATCTGACGCGTTTTGTGTATTAAAACACTTCTTCAGGGGCGGATGCTTAATAGTATCTGCAAGAAACAGAGTATGAGTATATCTACGTAGTTTTAGACTAAACTTTATAAAAAGAAACAGGGTTCCCAAATCTAAATATTACATACAACCAAAGGCAAAGGATATATGTTGTCGTGGGAAGGGGGACCCACCAGGGCTTGAAAATATGTCTACAAGATTTTGTAAAGTGATTCACTCACTTTGAAGAGAGATTCACTTAACTACAGTTTTTCCTATTTTTCATATAATTAGTATATATTTTTTTACCCCACACACTCTGCACCTATTTTTGTGTTATTGACTTTTGAGAGGACTTCGCAAAGTAATTGTACTTTGTTTACGCACTTTGATTCACTCAATTTGAAGAGTGATTCACTAATATTACAATTTATTTCATTTTCTAAATTTGGCCAATTTTATATCCTACACATTGTGCACTTATATTTGTGTATTGACTTCTGAGAGGACACTGCAAGGTGATTCATACACTTTAAAGAGATTCACACACTTTGATGAGCGATTCACACATATATTTTTAAATAAAAAATTTAGCATTTTGGTTTTCTGTTCACTATGGAATTCTCTACATGCCACCATGATTTTTAGCGCAGCTCATTCATCTCCTATTCTCTTCCACTGTACATAGCTTACCGCTGAGCTACTGCTGCATATGTATTGAGCTTAATAATTTAGCGCGGTTTGTGTTTTATACCACCTATGAAAATTTGTTTTCCCCAGAACTGCTAAAAACATGCGTGCTGGTATCCTATGATCATACATATTCTTTGGCCAATAATGCACGCTCACTTCTCCACAATGACAAAGATACAGAAATGTCTGAAAATTCCTAACTTAGCCAATCCAAATTTATTTTAGCCCATCTGTATTGGTCATTAATATACCATATCAATGACGGTGTTAAGCAAAAAATGGGTTTGTCTATAATTAATTGTGTTTTAGATGAATTTATTTAAGTTATTTCAATTGATTTGCTGCAGTAATAACATCCATGCCAGTCACAGAATGGCCATCACTGGTCATGCAATGCATTACTGCGACATAGCAGCATGAAAAGAAAAGGCCATACAGTAATTAAGATCAGGTGTTTTAAAAAATAAAAAAATCACATTGTACTCCAGAAATGTAATCATTCACACACACACATTATGTAAGAGACCTACATTAAGAAATGTGAACATAGACTTCATGCTGTTCTTCACTGTGTGACAACATGTGTTGACCTGGATTTAGAGACCTCCTCATGGTTGCTAGTTAAGAGATGCAGTACTGTCCATGTGACTGCCTTTTTTTCACTGTAGAAAGGCTATGCCTTTCTAGAGAGTATCTCGAGAAAAAATATATTCCTATGTTAAAATTAACAATGTAAGAATCATTCTTATTCTCAGAAAAAGTAATAGCGGTGTAGTGGATTTTCTATAGGTTTGCTATTTGGCCTTAAAGTGTTACTAAACCCACAACAGTAAAATCAGTCTGTATATTCAGTAAGGCATGCTTGTTATACTCACTGAGGAACCTAAGAGGTTAATCCTCCCCATTGTGTAAAACGGCTGTTTGATCCTGTCTTCTCTGATCCTCCCCTTCTTTCACTGTCCCCAATAAATCTCCCGATAAGACAGAGCCTTTGGAGTCACTCTGCACATGCTCATTTTGGTGTTTCTCTTGGGAGAGTGCATGTAATCACCATAGGGCCAATCAGCACTGTTAAGACAGAGGGTCAGGGGTCCTGCAGTCTCATAGGACAGTCAGAGTCGAATGAAAACTCCTCCTACAAGCTTTAACCAGTGCTCGGTCAGACACTGATAGAAGTCACAAGAATGCAATATTGTGCTGATGAGAAAAGGTATTTAGCCCTTTATAGTTTAGTAAAATAATTGCATTTCTATGTTCTTTGTACTGTGGGAGACCAGTTATAGGGAATGCAGGGTCCTGGGTTTAGGAACACTTTAACTGAATAACTTATACAAAATAGAATATTTTCATACACTGTACATAGACGTTACATTGCATATACAAATTTAAACTATGGTGTAGTCAATAGAAATAGTGAGATCCAACTTCCTTCCTCCCTTCCTTCCAACCTTCTTTTAAATATATAAATATGAAATACTGTATATAAAATGTTATTTCAAACCAGTGGGTGGAGCACATGTTCCTGAGGATATTTCAATGTGGTTTGCTAGAAAAAAAGCTTGTTTACAGAGCTCAAAAGCCCAAGCTGAAATTAACATGTACGAGTGTGTCAGAGCAGTGGCTCATCAACCCCTCCATTTTCCTTCTGCTGTGTTCAGAAAGCTGCACTTTTTTTTTTATTGGACAGAAAGAGTAAACAAGGCAAACAGTTTTTGCTCTGCTTACTCCTTAGGAAAATCCTAAGTGTACCCTTTGAAATATTTATTTCTAAAACAAAGATTTTATATACTGTACATTGTAAAAAAGGATAAAAAAAAACCATTCAAAAACATATAAAAATTTTAATAATATTGACTCTAAATCATTGCATGAGGGCTTATAATTTCACTTAAAAATTTCAATTCAATGGATAGGTAAACATTTCATATAATGTCATCATAGACGACAGACCTAAATACAATGCTGTATTATGAAAGAAAGAAAAAGAGGAATAAAAGGAAATGGTTGATACCAGATAAATAAGTAATTTGTATTAACCTTTTTAATTATCTATCGCTCCTTTTTTTACAATTCTTTGGCAAGACATTTTGCTGGTTATCTGTATACACATACCTAAACTAACTTTTTTAAGCACTTCCGAATTACATTTGTCAAGTCATCGAATGTACTGAGAATTTTCGCACAAACATTTGTTTGAAAATCAACTAATGTATAATATCCACCACGCTACTATGATTACCTTCACCTGATTCTCTAACCATTGATCCCCCTGGACATTTCTTTCTCTCTCCCCTCTGTGCCCCATCCCCTCTACTAGGTTTATTCTTGTTAATTATCTGACATACCAACTGTAATAGAAGGTGCTTTGAATGGTTGGGATTTTCGACCTTGGCACCAGATAAAGCCAAGCCAAGAGAATGAACTTGGCCCTGGCTTAGCCTAATTTATTCCCCCAGCTATTCTACAACACATTAACTTTATATTTCTTTAGAGGTTCATTCTATTCTATTCTCTTCATAGATGACATTATATTATATTATTTCAATCAAAATAATTTCTCAATTACTTGTCGTCAAATAGCTGCCATGAATCTAAGATTATGACACCTAATTTTACATAATCTTATCCTACAATCCGCTCGGTTATCTATTTTCATTTACATTTATAAGAGTTACTTTCCTGAATGAGTACGCCTTTTTCTACTATACTATTGTACATGTTCTGTTAATGGAATATCCATTTCTATTTCCGAAAACAAATGTTCGATGGGAAATTCTGACCGTGTGTAGGCCCCATCGGACATTTTCTGTCGGAATATCCGACAACAAAAATTTGAGAGCTGGTTCTCAAATTTTTCGACAACAAAATCCGTTCTTGTAAATTCCAAGCGTGTGTAGACAATTTCGATGCACAAAATTCCACGCATGCTCTAAAAATCAAGTACAAGACGGAAGCGATCGGTCTGGTAAAACTAGCGCTCGTAATGCACATTTGTCACGCTGTAACGGACTGAAAAGCACGAGGCTGAAAAGCGCAAATCGTCTCTCATCAAACTTCTACTAACACGAATGGTACTGAACTTCCCTTTAATAGTGCTATCATACGTGTTATACGTGACCGTGTTCTTGGCGATCGGAATTTCCGACAACATTTGTGCGCCCGCGTGTATGCACGGTTTTGTTGTCAGAATGTCCAATCGTCTGTCAGCATTAGGATCCTTTCTTTACAAGTTTTAATGCTTGATATTATAGCTTTCAATATACTTCCCATGCTGGCATTATAAAAGCTGTGGCCTTATACATAGAAGCTGTACTGTTGTTTATCCTCCCCTCCTCTTCAATTGTACATTCACAGAACACCTTTTATTTCTGTGTGTTCTGTGAATGGACAAGGAGAGAGGAGATGAGGATACATGACAGTACAGCTTCTATGTAAAGGAGCCACAGCTTTTATAGTCCCAGCACCGGAAGTATAGAGAAAGCTATATTATCCAACATGAATTAAATTGTAAATAGTAAAAAAAAAAAGCAGCGATCTTAAAAGAACAATCGCCTCACATGAGTAATCTTTTTTTTCACAGTAGATATTAAGAAAAAATGAAGTTCTGCTTAGACCACATAACCAAAGTAAATATTTTATCACATGTGATGCTTATTTTTTTTTATTTTTTTAAGTGGAAAAGCTTAATATTACTTGTATAGGTTTTGTGCAGGATCCGTGACCGACATTAGGTCAATGTATGTTTTGTGGTGGGCGTTTGTGTTTAACATTTAGTGATCTGCTATTGACTTTTCTTTATCCTTCTTTTTTCTAGTACAAATGTCTAGTTTTGGTGTATGCATATTGTAAAGAGGACAGACTTAGCTGGTAATGGCAGAGGTAAACCATGTATGAGACAGGGACAACCAGAATTAGTCCAAACAAGTTTGTCCTGCACTTTTATTCAGCAATACAATAAACAAATAGAGTTCAATGCATGAGGGCTTTGTTAAGCAACTCCATAGCATAAAACAAACAAAACATCTGCTTGTCTGAGCCATTAACTAAACGTATGTTAGTCCTGACTAGGGGGGGGGGGGGCACAATTTGCTGTGTGTTGGCACCAAATCGCTAGAGTCCCCTCCCTGCTTCTTCTGAGATAGGATCCACTGCTGGTAGATAGACGCCTTCGCCATGTTGTGCCCAACTCCTGGCCATAGGCCCACTCACGACATCCCCAGCTATTAACTTTAGATTTTAGAAGAAAGGAATGTCCACACAAGAAGTACATTTTCCACACTTTGCTGATATTCTTTAGAGATGGCATTGACATTTAACATTACTTTGACATACTGACAGAACTCTTCGACACAGCTTGTTAGGACCAACCTCCCTGCATACTACAACCACAGCATTTTATTTCTGTCAGACTGAGATTAACAAGGTAGTTTTCTGTAGTATCATACATATAGGGGTTCTGCGCGAACCAACACAGTAATAAAAAGGTAAATAATCTAGACATATAAATATATAAATATAGTGAATGTGAACAAAAGGTAGAAAGTGGGATAGTGAGTGCTCACACTTTCCAAAATCAAATATGTGTAAGTGTAACCTCAAAAAGAATGAAATAATTAAATATATTAATTATATTAATTAAGTGGTTGAATAATTGAGCAAACAGTCCAAAAAAGTTGAGGTGATCAAAAAATATATAAAAATAGAAAATATGGAATATGAAAAATGAGGTGAAAAAAGTGAGTAAAGAGTGTCCCAATAATGGTGTGCCAAGCTGTCAAATGGTGGTCGCAGTGTAGCTGAATATCCACTAAGCAGGTTGTTGACAGATGTATAGTTCACTCCCTCACCAGGCTCCCAGAACTCTTACCTCAAACCATAAATAAATGTGCATCCAATAGATATTGAATCACCATAGAGATCTTCTCTCTTGTTGGTATCAGCTGGAACGTCTCCTTGGCCACTTCCTAATATAGCTCCAGTACAGGGAAAAGAAAGGAACACAAGGGCTCCAATAGTGTAATATTGTAAGACTCAGGGGGAATTTATTAAGGAAAAAACCTGTGCTTACATCAAAACATAAAAACGAGTGCAGTGAATAAACATACAAGCGGCGTCTTCAGCGCCGGCTTACGTCACTCCAGGTGTACGCTCTGACCAATCCCTACGCGTTACGACACGGGATCAGCCCCAGATGAAGACACGTGATCCCGTGTCGTAACGCGTAGGGATTGGTCAGAGCGTACACCTGGAGTGACGTAAGCCGGCGCTGAAGACGCCGCTTGTATGTTTATTCACTGCACTCGTTTTTATGTTTTGATGTAAGCACAGGTTTTTTCCTTAATAAATTCCCCCTGAGTCTTACAATATTACACTATTGGAGCCCTTGTGTTCCTTTCTTTTCCCTGTACTGGAGCTATATTAGGAAGTGGCCAAGGAGACGTTCCAGCTGATACCAACAAGAGAGAAGATCTCTATGGTGATTCAATATCTATTGGATGCACATTTATTTATGGTTTGAGGTAAGAGTTCTGGGAGCCTGGTGAGGGAGTGAACTATACATCTGTCAACAACCTGCTTAGTGGATATTCAGCTACACTGCGACCACCATTTGACAGCTTGGCACACCATTATTGGGACACTCTTTACTCACTTTTTTCACCTCATTTTTCATATTCCATATTTTCTATTTTTATATATTTTTTGATCACCTCAACTTTTTTGGACTGTTTGCTCAATTATTTAACCACTTAATTAATATAATTAATATATTTAATTATTTCATTCTTTTTGAGGTTACACTTACACATATTTGATTTTGGAAAGTGTGAGCACTCACTATCCCACTTTCTACCTTTTGTTCACATTCACTATATTTATATATTTATATGTCTAGATTATTTACCTTTTTATTACTGTGTTGGTTCGCGCAGAACCCCTATATGTATGATTTCTGATTTGTGTATTGTAAACACTATTAGGTTTTGCAGCACCGTATCTGTTTTGGGTTATTACTGTTTAGGAGTCTACAGTAGCGCGGAGGCTCTTTCTTGAGTTTTCTGTAGTATACCGTTCAATCTCGCTCTGTCCCATTCCATAGCTCTACCCAGTCAGGCACGCTCCCAGATTTTACTGCCAGGTGTACTAGCACTCATGTCAGAGAACACTTAGGCTGGCCTAAAAGGCCTTCTGTATCCTGCTCACGGTCCACATACAACCTTAACCAGAGTTCCAGTTGGTTCTTCTGGATGTTAAACTATCTCACTTGGTGCTTCAGGCCTGTTAAGAGCCCTTGGCAGTAGCTGGCTATATGCACATGGGTGAGGGATGTTTGGCTCCCATGCCTCATCTCTCTAGGTTCCTTGCATTTATATGTGAACTAACTTAACCCTTTGCATCACCAGAGGAAGGCATTGTCTAAAAGGGGAGCTGACACCTACTTACAGAATTTCTTATTACCACACTATTTTGGGACAGAGCCATCTAATGGCAAACTAGATAACATGTAATGGGTTCCCTAAAATAAGTAGGCAGCACAGTCTTTTCACCCACCAGTAGAGCAAAGAGAATGATATAGTCCTCAGCACTTGTCAGTATATACAGTATATAAAAAGGCATATGTTCTAATGAGGTCTAGCTAACAAGTAGTATGTGGACCTAGGGAGGGAGGCTTTATCTTACCAGCACCCAGGCCAGATCTTACTAAGACCCAAGAAAGCGCAATATTGTTTTCTCCATAGCAGACACAAACTTAAGAGCTCCTCACCATATGTGAGTGAGAAATGTAGGTAATATATATACATTGTCCACAACGCTACCAGCCAGTGCCTCACAATATATCAAGTTCTAAGTACATACTATAACTTATCAGTAGCAGATACAGCAGTAGTCATTTGAGTTGCCACATGGTACAAGCCAACCCAAACATTTACATATACAGCCAAGGACAAGTACTAGAAGTGCCTATGTGGGTTTATGCAAGTATAAACTACAGGATAGGAGTTTAAATTGGTTTAATAAACATACTGTGGGTATTGACAGCAGTGGGAAATAGGCAGTGGCTGGAAAGGTCACAAAATAAACCCCTTGCTTCTTGGGCTTTTTCTCTCTATGTTCCTTTGCCACTGTACACAGCACAAAGCAAACTATGTGTGGTAGCAGTGAGATATTCATATAAGTACAGAAAAACAACAGTCTGTTCTCCTTTGACAGTGGGTTAATGTATTCCAGCATCCATCTAAAGGGTTCATCTACAATGGCCCACAAAAAAAGAAATAATGATAAAAAGCTAGGGTACACAGCCTTGAAAGTTTGACCAAAATACAGGTGGGATCACTTCATTTCAAAAAAGCCATTGTAACTGGCAGGAGAAAGCCTACTTCAAAGTCAGAAGGAGTTCAGATATTCATTGCAAGTAAGTCATTTACTTGATTTTCCAATGAATCCAGCATTAGGCTTTCATTAACAACTGTTTGCATTTAGGCCAAATAGTAGCTGGATAATGTAGGCTGATCAATGAGAGTAAACTGAACAAGAGAATTTTGGACGCTTCTAAATGCAATTAACTTGTTTGGCAGTAATTACATATTGAAAGCTTAATCGAGTACTCCTGGAAATTCACAAGGGGCTCCATGCAGGTTAAAGGTGCACGGTTATATGAAATAGCAGACGTACTGACCTCTTTTCATAAAAGAGAAGAGGCAGTGCTAAGTGTGGTGTTAATGACAAATACAGCTCAGCTTGTCTGGGAATAAAATAAGACAGCCTGCACGCTAAGAAAAACCAAGAATGGTTTTAATGAATTGAAACAACAATGATGTTTAATCAGGGACGTTGCGGTTAACATATGAGTGCAGACAGGTGATGCAATAGAGGGTTAATGCTCTTTGTTTTCATATACATAAACACAAGCTCTTGAGTGTATACCGATAAATGAATGAAGCCACCTACTGAATCAGGTGTATGAAGAAAATCTGTCCCTACTCCCGACATGTTTCTCCTACTTCTATTTCCTCTAATGAATTTGAAACTGGATACAGCAAGCTGAAAAGGTCAGGCTCCGAACTTACATCCCTGACTGCACTGCTTGCGAGATTAGAAACAAATTACACAGGGACATGCACCTTATCTAGGTTCTTCTTTTTAATGTAAACAGGGATATAGGATTCTACCTTTAATTTAATTGGCCTCATGTAATGCCTATCAATGATTTGTCCGTTCTGTGGTTGAATGAGATATAACCAGCAACTACCTTGCTATATTTTATTATAAATAATGGTTATGTAAACTTAATAAAGAAAATAGACCTATGTTGAGATTCCAAGAACAGATTTCTCATAAGTTAATGGTGAAGACGGGGTCTGCCCATCAGAAAAATCATTTACCCCTCAATTCACCATGGCTCGTCTCCCTGACTTGGGCAATGTTAAATTTTAGCGCACATGCTGTAAATATATTTTTCAGTTTTTCGGAAAAAATAATGATTACGCTATTGGTAGTATGTATTTTCCAGGGTTTTGGAAAGTGTTCACTAACAATGTGCACTTGTAATCACGTACAAGGATGTCCCTACACTTTTATCATGTGCAAGTATGTTCCTTGACTCTTGACTGTACAACTGTAGTAGAGGAAGCATTAATCTGTTCCTCAGTTTGTAAAAACAATGCTAAGTTTAGGCACCCTGAGATTGCCCATGGGCTGTAGAAGGCAGTGAGACATACAGGTGCAATCTGACCTTTCACAGGGTAGCACATCCTCGGTGCATTGTAAAATGTCTGTAAAATATCTGCTGTGTAAAACAAGGTTACTCACGTGAGTTGTATGCCACTCTTATGCCTTGTACACACGATCGGAATTTCCGATGGGATAAAATCCAAAGGAATTTTCCGTCGGAATTCCATTTAAGCCGTCTTGCTTACACACTGTCAGACCAAATTCCGACCGTCCAAAACGCGGTGACGTATAACACTATGACGAGCCGAGAAAAATGAAGTTCAATGCGACATGCGTCGACTTGATTCTGAGCATGCATGTTTTTTTTCTCCGTCGGAGTTCACAGAGACGATAGGAATTTCTGATAAAACATGTTCTATTTCTAAACTCCGACAGAAAAAAGTCCGATGGGGCCCACACACGATCGGAATATCCGATGAAAAAATTCCATCTGACTTTTTTCATTTGAAATTCCGATCGTGTGTACAAGGCATAAGGATCCTTTCCAAAATTGTCAGAAACATATATCAAACTTTGAAGAGTTGTGGGTACCTTTATCTCCACACAGAGAATACAGAAAAGGGAATGTTGTGCTGGTTGGATGAAACATGTCAATGAACAGCTTTAGAAAGGAAAAATTATTGATTGATCCCCAAGTATCAGCGCAGGTTCCCATTGATTATTCCTCCATTCATAGAAGCCATACTATCACTTTTATAAATGAAACACAATCGATACAAGAAAGGAGCTGGACCTTTCAACCTTTTTCGGTTAGGCAGAAGAAAATGGGAATCCCCAGAAACACTTTCTGTTACAGGCACACGCCATCAGAAGACGATATCCCAGATGCATCATAAGTGTCAGTGACGGAACTGGCTTCTGTCAGCAGCTTCTAGTAGGAATGCAGTGTGGCTAACTCCGTAGCCTGGTCAGGCAATTCACCACTGGATCAGATGGATGGACCAAGCAGCTTGTAAGGTATACTGTCTCGTTATACCCATAGCCTCTGCAACTGTCCCCGTGCATCTACTTTTTATAACATTTTCAATAGACACCTATAGTTTTTATTACACTTAGATCCCTTGTGCTGGTTTAACTTTTGTAGCGGTACCCCTGTAGGGGCTGCTAAGTGTAGTGGTTCGTTTGTCACACTACCCAGCCAGACACACGAAACAGTCCTTGCACTTGTTTTTTGTATTTTATTGAGGGGAATTTAACTTGGATAGGGATAGGAAATTATGAGCGGCCTAGATAATTGAATGTCAATGTAGGGACCAAACTATATACACTCATGGTATATACAATCTTCTTTCTTCCTCCTGTACTTCACTTGCTTGCAGACTATCACTCCTCAACACCTCCAGCACATCACTTGCTTGCACTTCCCGGACCAGCTAGCACTGATTGATAGGCCTGACACTGGCTCAGCCAAGCCTAAAGCAGATGCTCTTTGCAGGCTGGGACCGTGTGCTATCTGTCCTTGCGGCTACTGCTCCCAGTACCACCTCTTCAGGCACAGCCAGCCTACCTGGCTGAAGCTGCCATGTTCCACTACCCATTCCACCACAATCCTACAGACTGGCTCTGCACCCATCACAGACTGCTGCATCTCAGTCCTCTCAGGCATGCCTCCCAGTCCTCCCAACTGCGTGAACACTCACTAGCTCCCCTGACTGCCTCTGTGGAACTCCTGTGGAACTCCTGGAGACTTGTCCGGCAGTGTTATCCCGCTGTCCTCTTTTGCTCTTCCTGTGCCTCCTGGCCAGGACACCTTTTGGGTTGTAAGAGGGTCCCATTTGCACCCAAGCCCAAGGTCACCCCCCCCCCCAGACTGGGGATCTCCTTCAAATGCCTGCAAGCCTAACACTCCATCTCCATCTTCCACCCGATCAACTCCTCCCAAGCTGGGCTGACCATGGGTATTTAAGGAGGCCTGCCCTCTGCCAACACAGATTGGGGATTGGTCATGGCTCCTGAGACTACCACAGGTGGCTCCACCTCTTTTTCTAGAAAACACCACCTGTGAGTCACCCAGTCACCCACTCTCACAAACATGTAATATTCTTCTAGCACACTAGAGGGTGTTACTAGAGTCATCCACCCATCCTCAATTCACACAGCTCTTTAAATACATAGAAGCTATAGTACAGCCTCTATGAATCAAGGAGGTGTGCTGAAAGGGCAGGCATAGCCAGGCATTCTTTTCCCCATAAGTATGCTTTGGTGAGCAAAGTGAAGCCCATTGGGGGCATGGCCTGGCGGGGGTCCAGGTTGAGACTGCCATTCACTATCACACCTATTACTCTTGATGAGTGCCTGACACAGCCTCACCAGCTAAAAAAAAAACTGCTACACCAGAAGATCTTCGTGGTGGGATTGGGAATTGGAGGAAGGAGATTTCAACTAAACCAGAAGACAGCAGCACAAGGGACACATCAAACCGATAGTAATTAAAGACCACTGTGCTATTTATTTTATTTATTAAACCTAGGCTATAAAAACACATAAAATGCACCTACATTGACTAACCATATTCATATTAACAATTATTTTAAGAAAACAAAATAGATCTTAACATTTTAGAATAAACTTGTACAAAATAAGAGTACATACAACATAATTTTAAAAGGAATGCCATTCATTAGCTAAAATATATCAGAAATCTATTTTTTTTAAGTGCAGCAGTTCATAAATGAGCAGGCGTCATCAGCCTATGAAAGCTAATGCACCTACAGCAAAGAAAAAAGGCTATGTGACAAATCCTTAACTAACATATGTTAACTTCTGTGAACAAAAGTGATTGTTTTGTCTTTCTACAACCACCAAACACACGACAATCAAAGTAAAATCCTGTCATTCAGCAAGGCTAAAAGTGAAATTCAATTGTATTTAATTGAGCCCTTAAAAGGAATTTAGACATTGAGGTTATCCAGGGTCAGATGTTTGCAATGACTTTCTGACTTCTAAAAATGCTAGAGAAAAGGTAGCTAGTATCCCTGCTGCTAAGACTGGCTGTCCCATTCGTGTCCCCCTCCCATTTCTGCTTTAATTTAATAGCAATCAGCACAATATGGCTGTATCTTTGTGAACAAAGGAATGGGCAGAATCTACATTTACAGCTCACTATGGTATTACAGCTACAATAGAGCTGTTACTTTGATGCTGAACAGTAGCCTGCAAATCTATTCTTTGGGCCATTGTTGTCAAAGGCAGACAGATGCATGTTTATTTTTAGGTTAAGCCTCGTACACACGGGCCAGAATCTCGTCAGGAAAAAGAACTTGTTTTTTCTGACGAGATTCTTGGCAAGAATCTCTTGCTGCCCGAGTGTACAGACGTGGTTCTCTTGAAAGGCAAGAACGCTGTGACGTCATCGCGTACGACGAGCATGCGCTCGTCACATTCGATGCCGTCGCCGCCATCTTGCTGCACCCTACCTATGCCTAGGAAGCTACTGCACATGCGTCAAAGTCATTTCGAGCATGCGCGGGTTTCCACGGCGACCAGGTAAGTATACACACTCTGGGGTTTCTCGGCAGGAAAACTGCAGAGATTCTCACAACAAGAAAATAGAGAACATGTTCTCTATTTTTCTCGTCTAGATTCTGGGCAGTTTTCTTGTCGAGAAACCTGAAAGCCTCGTACACACGCTCGGTATACTCGGCAAGAAAGCTCTGCAAGCAGTTTTCTTGCTGGTTCTTGCCGAGTAAACCGTGCGTGTGTATGAGGCTTTAGACTTACCTTCTGGCACCCCATAAACACAAAGTCTGTATATAAGGCATTCAAATCAATACCGTTTTAAGATATTTAAAAACTCATATATCAGCACAGTGAACAGGAGTAATAGATAGTACTCTTTAGTGTTTGCTACAGGTATGTCTTGATTCACAGATGTGTAAACTAGTGATTTTACTTCTTCTGCAGCACTTTCCTGTTTTTGTACTATAGGGCCAATGTATATGGGCTTATGCTAGTGTTGATATATGTGGAGGTTTGTCTTGGTATCAAACATTTACCCATTGAGTGGTTTTATCACCAATAACTTAAAGGGTTACTAAAGGAAAAAAAATGTTTTGCTGAAATGACTGTTTACAGGGTATAGAGACAATAAAGTTAACCGATTCCTTTTAAAAATTATTAAAAATAGATTAAATTCTATCATATAATGTGCCTCTAATTTCACTTTCGGTTTTAAACGGGTTTCATGTTTATGTGAAGTAAAGAGACCCACAGAACAAAAACAAACAAATCCAGGGCAGTGTTTTGTTTTTAAAATGAATCTGATTGGTTCTGAGGAGTTTTAGACACACAGCTTGGACCACAGTGAGAAGCTCCCATGAGATTTTTCATAAGGAGCCAGACAAGCAGGAAGTGTGGAGATCAGAGCAGAATTACAGCTACTTCAAAGCAAAAACGAACAATAAGGACATGAAACCAGTACTGTAGTAAGGTAAATGAAGCTATTTAGCTAAAAAAAAAAAATTCCTTTAGTGATCCTTTAACCACTTAAGCCCCGGACCAAAATGCTGCCTAAAGACCCAAGGGGTTTTTACAGTTCGGGACTGCGTCGCTTTAACAGACAATTGCGCGGTCGTGCGACGTGGCTCCCAAACAAAATTGGCGTCTTTTTTTCCCCACAAATAGAGCTTTCTTTTGGTGGTATTTGATCACCTCTGCGGTTTTTATTTTTTGCGCTATAAACAAAAATAGAGCGACAATTTTGAAAAAAATGCTATATTTTTTACTTTTTGCTATAATAAATATCCCCCAAAAACATATATAACATTTTTTTTCCTCAGTTTAGGCCGATACGTATTCTTCTACCTATTTTTGGTAAAAAAAATCGCAATAATCGTTTATCGGTTGGTTTGCGCAAAATTTATAGTGTTTACAAAATAGGGGATAGTTTTTTTGCATTTTTTTTTTTTATTTTTTTTTTACTACTAATGGCGGCGATCAGCGATTTTTTTCGTGACTGCGACATTATGGCGGACACTTCGGACAATTTTGACACATTTTTGGGACAATTGTCATTTTCACAGCAAAAAATGCATTTAAATTGCATTCTTTATTGTGAAAATGACAGTTTGCAGTTTGGGAGTTAACCACAGGGGGCGCTGTAGGAGTTAGGGTTTACTTTGTGTGTGTTTACTAGTGTAGGGGGGTGTGGCTGTAGGAATGACGTCATCGATCGTGTCTTCCCAATAAAGGGAATGACGCGATCGATGCGCCGACACAGTGAAGCACGGGGAAGCCGTGTTTACACACGGCTCTCCCCGTTCTTCAGCTCCGGGGAGCGATCGCGACAGAGCGGCTATAAACGAATAGCCGCGCCGTCGTCCCGGATCGCTCCTGAAGCCACGGGGACCGCCGCATGTACGGGGGGGGGGGTCCCGATCGGACCCCCGACCCACGTCAAGCAGAGCACGTATATATACGTGCATGTGCCTGCCTGTGCCATTCTGCTGACGTATATGTACATGCGGCGGTCCTTAAGTGGTTAATTTATAAGACAATTTTAATAAAAAGGCATAAATAGGGCACTTGTCCCAGGGCCAAAAGACTGTAAAGGTATGTCAGCCCCTGCTGCTTTAGGTCTCGTTTACAATGGTGTAAAGAACAAGTGTTTGGCCACATTATTGAAGCTCTCTTAACGCTTTTTAAAGCATGTCCTTGTATTTTACATTAAGTAAGGCCCCATACACACGGGAGGATTTATCCGCGGATACGGTCCAGCGGACCGTTTCCGCGGATAAATCCTCTTGAGGATTTTAGCAGATTTTAATGCGATGGAGTGTACTCACCATCGCATTGAAATCCGCGCCTAAATCCTCTGGCGATGACGTGTCACGCCGTCGCCGCGATTATGACGCGGCGACGTGCGCGACGCTGTCATATAAGGAATTCCACGCATGCGTTGAATCATTACGACGCATGCGGGGGATCCCTTAGGACGGATGGATTCGGTGAGTCTGTACAGACCAGCGGATCCATCCGTTGGGATGGATTACAGCAGATGGATATGTTGTGCATGTCAGCAAATATTCGATCTGCTGGAATCCATCCCAGGGGAGATATATCCGCGGAAAAAGATCCGCTGGCGTGTACACACCATAGGATCTATCCGCTGAAACCCATTTGCTGGGATTTATCTGCGGATGGATTCTATGGTGTGTATGGGGCCTTAGACTAACAATTACAAATTTACATTATTGCTGCATAAACTTTTGTAAGTGGGAGGCTGTGCATTCTGATGGGCTCATAGTGATTTATCTCCTTGCTGTTTGGATACCCATGATTTTGCTTTTAGCTACTTTTGGTATTATTGCACTCCATTGTGCATCCTTCTAGGTTTGTTTGCATTTCCAACACCTGGAAATATTTGATTCCTCAGTTTTATCTCTTGAGGGGGGGGGGGGGGGGTCAGTTTCACATATTCCCTTTCCTGTGCCCCAGCCTTTTTTGATTATCCTTCTGAATTCAATAGTGTGGAAATTGGGCAATGCACCACACTTGTACTTTCAGACCAGGAACTCCATGAATTACTTGATTCTGCTCTGGGAAGGTAAAATTATCCATCATGGGGCGTGTCCAAGATGGCGAGGTGAGCGGACGCTTCTGACCTGAGCTCCGCCGGGACACTTGCTTTTATCCGGACCTGAGCTGCTGGACAATCCTCTCACCCTTCCTGCTGTACCTGGATGGGACGCCGGACCTCAGGCACGCCGTCCGGTAGGGGGAGGAAGCTTCGTTTCCCGGCGGTGGTAGTGGAGGACCCGCCACCCGCTCCTCCCGCACACGTGGAGACTCGCGCCACTCGAGGCTCCTGCAGGGCCTCGCAGGCCGCGGTAATGATGGACCCCGAGCCCAGACCCCCCTGGCTGGCGGAGGTCATGGGAGCCATAGCCACTTGCCAGGCCACCCTCACGGCGAAGATAGAAGCCGTTCAGCTGGATATGGGTCTCCTGAGGCAGGACATTGATAAGCTGCGGTCTCGTGTGACGGAGACGGAGCAGCGAGTTGGGGTGGCGGAGGATAAGGTGTTTGAACACACGGCGGCGATCCGGACTCTACAGACCAAGGTGAAAGCCCTAGAATACCGGGCCGAAGATGCCGAGAATAGAAATCGGAGAAATAACCTCCGCATAGTAGGCCTTCCTGAAGGGACGGAGGGCCCGCACCCGACTACATTTGTGGAGGACTTCCTGCGCTCGCTTCTCCCGGAGGCTCGTCTGTCCCCCCAATACGTGGTCGAGAGGGCGCACCGTGTGCCTCCCAAGCCGGGACCCCCTGGCTCTCCCCCCAGGACATTCATCCTCAAGCTGCTCAACTTCAGGGACCGGGACGAGATCCTCAGGGCATCCAGAACCCTTGGAGAACTCCGATTCCAGAATACCAGGCTCCTCATCTTCCCTGATTACTCTGTGGAGACGCAGAAGCTGAGGAAGTCCTTTGAACAGGTCAAGGCGGCCATGAGAGCTAAGAACATCCGCTACAGCGTCCTGTTCCCGGCGAGGCTGAGAGTCCAGGATGGCGAATCGGTCCGGTTCTTCACTACTCCGCGTGACGCTGCGGCCTGGTTGGAGTCTCTGCCCCGGGGCCGTTGAATGCCGGATCTGTGAGTTCTTTTTCCTTTTTTTTATTCTTCTCCTTCCTCCCCTGCACTCGTGTCTTCTGCCTCTCCTTCCCCCCCCTCTCCCTGCCCGTTGGACGCTATGCTGCAGGCCGTCTGGACTGTCCTATCGCTTCCCCTGGCTTGGTGGGTCGCGCAGGGGCAGGGGCGGGGGGCTTCCTCCACGGACTGCCATGTTCCCGCTTGTGGAGGGCCTGCTGGGATTAGGCCTGCCTGTGGTTGAGGGGGGGGGGAGACTGGAGCCTGCGGCCTTTCTGCACTGACTGTGCCCGGCTGACTGATTTTTTTTGTTTTTGTTTTTATTTTATTTTTACCACTGTTTGCAACCTAAGTCTGTGCCCCTGCGTCTGTCAGGTGTTTGATGCAGCTCGCCGAAGGCTCCTGGGGGCGGTGGGCGCTTTGGTGTTCACCGCTCCGGGGGCCCCGGATTACATTCACTCCTCTTTCCCTGTGGGGGTCTCTTTTGGAAGACTTTATTACCCTGACGCGCTCCTGCCAACCCCACCTAGCCTTCAGACTGTCCCGGCGGGAGCTATGGAGTTGAGACTTGTCTGCTCGCCTGCACTCCCCGGAACTTTCACGGGGGGGCACTATGGCCGCTTGCACAGGTCCCATACTTGTCGGCAGCTATGCCGTGTTGGATGTTGGGATACAAACCCTCCTCGGTTTTAGGGGGATGGGTGGGGTGGGGGGTGGGGGGGCTGGCCAGTTGGGGGCTGCTGAGTTTTTGGGGTTACTGTTTGGTTTTTTTGTTAAGTTGTTTTTGTTTTTATTTCATATACAGTTAATAGATATGTCAGCATTACCTGGGGCTGTGAGGTGCATGTTCTGGAGTCGGGGGCTGAGTCTGGGAGCCGGCCTTGTGCATTGTTCTGATTCCCCTATAGCATTCCCGAGCCATGTCTTCAGTTAACATTGTGTCCTGGAATACCAGGGGACTGAACTCTCCCACTAAACGCTCTCTGGTGTTTTAAATCCCACAACCCCCACATTTGCATCTTACAAGAGACCCACCTGGTGGGGAGTAGGTTGCTGTCCCTCAAGAAGCCGTGGGTGGGGCACCACTACCACTCCACATATTCTAGCTTCTCTAGAGGGGTTAGTGTTCTAATTCATAAATCTCTCCCGTTCCGGCTCCTGGACCTAACCCTTGACCCTGACGGCAGATATGTCATTATTCATGCAGTACTGTACTCTATGACTTGGACAATTGTGGGCCTCTACCTGCCTCCCCCGGCTTCATTACTGCTACTAAATCAGGTGACCACCAAGATGGCTGAGTATGCTTCGGACAATACGGTTATACTCGGGGATTTTAATTTAGTTCCTGACTCGGGCCTGGACCGGTTGACACCTTCGCAGACCCCATGCTCTGGACTGACGGACTGGGCCAAGACGTACGGACTGACGGACGTGTGGAGGTGGAGACACCCTCAGACTCAGGCCTTTACGTGCCACTCGGCCTCACATAGGACGTTCTCCCGCATCGATCTGGTATATGCGGGGGGGGCCTGTCCTGCCGAGGGTGGCTGACGTGCGTATACTCCCCCGGGGGGTCTCTGATCATGCTCCAATGCTTTTGACGCTCGACCTTTCCGTGGGTTCCTCTGTTAGACTCTGGAGACTCTCCAGGTTTTGGGTTACTGACACAGAAGTTGACGCTCAGTTTCAGACCGAACTGACGGGCTACTGGGCGGCTAACGCTGGCACAGCCGATGCTGTGACGGTGTGGGACGCCTTCAAGGCCTCCACTAGGGGGCACTACCAGACTATCATTGCCAGGGTCCGCAGGGAGCGTAGGGCCGAGTTGGTGCGGGCAGAGAGGGGGGCAGCCGAGGCGGAGGAAGTTTTTGTCAGAACCAGGGACCCACAAGATTATAATCGGCTCCAGCTGCTCACGGGGGAGGTTCTTGGGCTCCGCACGGCTCTCACCCAGAAACGACTGCTAGCTCAGTCTCAAAGGATTTTTGAGCAGGGAGAGCGGTCCGGGAGACTGCTAGCCTGGCTCTCTAGGGAGCAGGCGAATGGGATGTGTGTTTCAGGCGTCCGGGATTCTGCGGGGGTGCTTGTATGCTCGTCGGACAGAATTAGTAAGTGCTTTGCTGACTTCTACAAGCTCCTTTATACCTCCAGGGCTGACTACGAGGTCTCGGACCTTCGGTCATACCTGGCTAACATTGACATACCGGTCCTTACCTCGACGTACCGTACCAAACTTGACGCCCCAATCACGGTCGTGGAGATTCGTCGGGCGCTTAAGTCCATGCAGGTGGGGAAGACGCCGGGACCCGACGGACTCCCTGTGGAGTTTTATAAACATTACGCTGAGGATCTCGTAGGTAAATTTCACTCCCTCCTGGCGGATTCACCGCGTTTGGGGAAGCTCCCTGACTCCATGAGCGAGGCTGTGATCGTGGTCATTCCCAAACCGGGGAGGGACCCTACGCAGTGCTCCTCGTATCGTCCCATCTCCTTGCTCAATGTGGACGCAAAGATCTTGGCGAAGGTCCTTGCGAATAGATTGAACTTGGTTATAGCTGCCCTGGTCCATCCGGACCAAACAGGCTTCATGCCAGGGCGGGGAACAGACATTAACATCAGACGCCTTCTTACCCACATTGACAGGGCTGGGGAGGACTCGGCAGGGGTGGTGGCCTCGCTCGACGCGGAGAAGGCCTTTGATTCCTTTGAGTGGGGCTACCTGTGGGAGGTGCTTTCCAGCTTCGGATTCGGGACGTCCTTTACAAATTGGGTGCGCCTCTTATACAACAGCCCCTCAGCCAGGATTAGGACTAACGGATGCCTCTCTGACACATTCCAGCTGGGCAGGGGTACGAGGCAGGGGTGTCCCCTCTCCCCGGGCTTGTTTTGCCCTGGCGGTGGAACCCCTTGCCATACTCGTGAGAGTGGATGGGAGGGTTAGAGGACTGCGGATAGGCCCTGTGGAGGAGAAACTGTCTCTATACGCGGATGATACCCTCCTCTACTTGGCGGACGCCACCTCCTCGCTGCAGGTAGCTTTGGACCTGATTGACCGGTTTGGTCGATATTCGGGCATCTGAGTCAATTGGGATAAATCGGTCCTGTTCCCGCTGCACCCCTCCTTCTTGCGACCCTCGACCCCCACGCCGCTCCGATGGGTGGATGAGTTTAAATATTTGGGCATTAGGGTTAGCGCTGGGGCGGGTGAGTACTTCAGCAAGAATATTCAACCACTTCTGTCTCAGCTGACAACTAAATGTGCAACGTGGCGATCCCTTCCCCTGACACCGGTGGGTAGGGTTAACTTGTTGAAAATGGTCTACCTTCCCAAGTTTTTATACTTTTTCCGTAACACCCCCTCCTACATACCCAGGTCCTTTTTCAGACGGTTAGAGAGTCTGCTGTTGTCTTTTGTATGGGCTGGGCGACCCCCCCGAGTGGCGAGGCAGATCCTCTACCTCCCTTTATCTGGAGGAGGGCTGGCTCTCCCAAATTTTTTGATCTACTACTGGGCGGCGGTGCTGGTCACGGTACGGTGGTGGTTCTCCCAGCCCAGGCAGAACCCGGCAGTTACGTTGGAGGCGGCCATTCTGGGCTCCTATGCGGCACTGAGCAATTTGCCATTCCGGGGTCTCAGGGCAAATCCCTTCATGACGACCCTCATGCGGACCACAGTTAAGGTCTGGCAGGAGGCCCGGCTCATATACAGGAGGCCCGCCCAGGTCTCCCCGCATACGCCCCTGTGGAGCAACCCCATGCTGCCCCACCTGCATAGCATCCCGGACCCCTCACTTTGGGCTAAGAAGGGTATTCTCAAGTTGTCTCAGATAGTTCGGGAGGGCAGGCTCATGCCCTTTGGGGAGTTGAGACAGGCATACGCCCTACCAAGCTCTTTCCAATTTCGGTACTGGCAGCTTGCGCATGCATTCAGAGCCCAATTTCCTGACCCTCTGACCTTGGAGCCAGACTCTGTTGAACGCCTGCTGGTCTCTAGTGTGATGACGCGCCCCTTATCGTCCCTGTACCTCCGTCTAACGGTGGCGCACGACACCAAACTTACTAAGTCCTGGGAAGCATGGAGGACGGATATCCCCTCCCTGGATGAGGAGACTTGGGAAGACTGTATTTCTTCTTATGTCCCTTCTCTAATTGCTGCAAAGGACAGGTTCATACAATTTAAATTCCTCCACAGGGCTTACTACACCCCACAGCGGCTGGCCCGTATCTATCCATTAAGGGACCCTAATTGTCAGAGATGTAAGGTGGAACTGGGGACATTTTGGCATATGGTCTGGGCGTGTCCTAGGCTCCAGCCGTACTGGACGGCGGTGGCCTCTAGACTGACTGATGTGACTGGGACGGCTATTCCAGTTGACCCAACAATCCTGCTACTTAGCCATCTGGAGGACGTCGTGGGGGACAGGTACTGTAAACTGAGTCTGACATTTGCACTTTTTTATGCCAGACGTGAGATACTGTTGAGATGGAAATCGGAGGACCCTCCCACCTGCGCATCTTGGCAACGCACTGTGACTTCGGTCCTGCCCCTATACCAGCTGACCTATGAGAATAGGCAATGCCCGGACAAGTTTGACAAGATCTGGTCCAGTTGGAAAGAGGCTCGGGCGGCTCTTGACCCGACCCCGTGAGCCATCGTTCAGGGCGTGCCCCCCCCTACTACGCTCCTGTACTCTCATGTTTCAAAGCTTGGGTGGGTTGGATGAGTGAGGTTTGCTGGGATTCGATTGTTTACCATCCTTTCTGAGTGAGAATGGGCTTGGGGCTGCTCCCTCAGCCGGATAGCTATTCATGCTCCTGACACTGGACTTGTACATTGATGTATTTACTATAGTGTAACTGTGCTGTAATGCTGATTTGTCTAAAAAAGTTTTCCCTGTTAAAAAAAAAAAAAAAAAATTATCCATCATCAGAGGACCCCTTGATTGGTTGTTGTTTTTATTTATCTCACCTACATTGGACCTCATCTAGAGCCTGCAAAATCTTCACCTACAGAAAATTTTGAGAACTCTCCCTGTAACTGACCAGGCAACATACTCTCGATGTTGGAAAGTGTTATTTAAATCAATGTGACCACACTGATTTTCCTTTATGGGATTTTATTACTTAAAGACAGTTCTTCTGTGACCAAGCAGTGGTCTTCTGTGGATCTTTTCTTATCTTCCTCTTCCTAGTACTGAGAAACTCTACCAGCACTGAGATTTCTACCCCTAACTTCTTAGTAGAGGACCCTACCCTATAAGCTGGCCATACATGACTCAGCTTATTTCATTCAACCTGTGGGCTGAACAAAACTGAACCAATTCCCCCATCCACACATTCAAGGTGGATGTGGGAATCCTGTGCATTATTGTAATGTAACAGTTAAACTCCTCCGCTGTCAGGATACACTGATCAGTGCTGATGCTTATAGGCTGCAGTGCTGATCGACTTAAAGATTTTCAGAAGGCATGAGTAGCCGATCAGTAGATTAACTGCACTTAAACAGGACCAGACAGAGATGGAGTGAAATTCAGCCAGTCCCTGCTGCACTGGCCGAATTTCAATTTAAGGTCAGCTTTACAGAGCTATATTTATTGAGAGGGCTCTCACATCCTACCATGTATTGACTCCAGTTGTCTAAATGTTTTTTTCGTTTTTTTCATTTCGCAGTATGTTTTTCAAACTTTCTCTTATGGGCTGTACACACGACCGAACATGTCTGCTGAAACTGGTCCGCGGACCAGTTTCAGCAGACATGTTCGGTCGTGTGTAGGCCCGAGCGCACAGGATTCCAGCAAACATTTGCCCGCCGGGCCTTTTTCCAGCGGGCAAATATTTCTGGACTTGTTTTAAAACAGCCCGCTGAAATCCTGCCCGCTCGGACATGTTCGGTCGTCAGTACAGACCTACCGTACATGTCCGAGCGCCCGCCATCCCTCGCATGCGTCGCATTGAACTGGCAGGGCCGCCCACGTCGCCGCGTCATCGTCGCGGCGACGGCGTGGACACGCCCCGCGTATTGTTTACGCGCGGATTTCTGTATGATGGTGAGCACAGCCACCATACAGAAATCCCCGGGCAGACATGTATGGTGAAAACGGTCCGATGGACCGGTTTCATCGTACATGTTTGCTCGTCTGTACCCGGCCTTAGGGGTCTCTTTGTTTTTGAGACTTGGCCCAGTAAACATTTATTTTTGTTGACACTTTTAGCTGTTACCTCAAGTTTTTTTCTCCTGTTCAGGTAGTTTGTAATGCCACCTGTTTTCGTTCTGGTGGATTAATGGTTGTCTTTTACATTGCTATTTGAGGACTGTCATTCTTCAGGTAATACATTTCCCTTTAGTGGTATCTACCTGTACTGGTCTCTCTGTAGCACCAGGTTGATCCTCGGTGTTGTGATCAATTCCATTTATTTTTTCATTTGGCAGTGGGCATTCCATTTTTGGTTCGTCCATTGTTCAGTTGCTTATTCCTTCAGATCCCACATCAGTATGGTCCCCACAACTTTCAGATCTTTCAGTGGCTATTGCTCACCCTCTGTTCAAATGTTTTTTGGACATCCAAGATGTCTAAGAATTACTACATTCATGTGTCTCTCAATGGACAAGAAAATAAGGTTTTCATACTTTTTCTTGAACCCCTTTGAGGTTGGAGGTATAGCAGGCTTAACATTTATTGTTAATATAACCTAACTGTCTAAAAATCCCCATGTCCCTCATTGGAGAACAAGAAAAATATTTTACATTAAGACCCCTTTCACACTGGGTCGCTTTGCAGGTGCTATAGCGCTAAAAATAGCGCCTGTAAATCGACCTGAAACAGCTGCTGCTTTCACACTGGAGTGGTGCGCTAGCAGGACGGTAAAAAAAGTCTTGCTAGCAGCATCTTTGGAGTGGTGTGTATACCGCTCCTTCCCATTGAAATCAATGGGGCACTGCGGCTATACCACCGGCAAAGCGTCTCTACAAAATTGACAGTAAAGCGCTGCAAAAAAAAGAAAAAAAAAAACTTTACCGCTGCCCCCACCCCGCCCCAGTGTAAAAGGGGCCCAAGAACAAAAATCTATTTTTTCTATATCTGGGTTATAGTGCATTTCGTGTCTTTATTATATAAAGAAAATAATTAGCATTTTGAAGTAAAGTATTATTTTCTTAAAACCTGCAGAGCTTCCATAGGCATTAATGTAGTTGCCATCTGAAATGACAGCTGGCAGGGCCTGCATGCATGCACTTAGACCTTGTACACACGGTCGGACAAAACCAATGAGAATGGTCCGACGGACCGTTTTCATCGGTTCACCGCTGAAGTGGCCTGATGGTCTGATGTGCGTACTCACCATTGTTCCAAAAACCGATCCGGTCAGAACGCGGTGACGTCAAACACACGACGTGCTGAATAAAACGAAGTTCAATGCTTCCAAGCATGCGTCGACTTGATTCTGAGCATGCGCGGGTTTTGAACCATCGGTTTGGACCGATCGGGCATCGGTTCGGTTTTGAAGCATGTCTTAAAATTTTGGACCGAAGGAAAACAGACCGATGGGCTATACACACGGTCGGTTTGGACCGATGAAACTGAACCTCGGTCCATTCTCATCGGTTTTGTCTGACCGTGTGTACGGGGCCTAACCATGAAACATAATTGTGATGATAGGTCGGTTTTAATAATGTAAGTGCAAAAATAAGCACCTGTTCAAAAAAGCAACGGTCTTTGATTTTGGTGCTCAACAAGTAGCCCTTCAATCAGGTCTGGAGCAGGCTACAGGCTATGTGACTGTGACTATGACAAGCTTTAGCACTGGAACTCCCAACTGTCAGTGATAATCATCTTTTGCTTCTGCTAGGAAGAGCTCCATAGAAAAGTTTTAGCAAGAACTGTAAATACAGTGCAGAACAATTTTTCTACACTGTCACGTGACGTGATGCTGAAGCTGCTCTGTTCAGCCTCTCCCTGCAGCAGTAAATCACCGCTATAGTAATCTATTTCTGGCTGACACTATTAGATGTGACCTGTTTCTACAAAGCTGCATGGGGGGGCTGAATCAGGTCTCATTAATGCCAAGGTCATTTGGATGTCATTTGGTTTTATTGTCATTCACAATTTTAACAATTGCAAACCTGTAAAAATTTCACTGACATGCAAATTTCTAAGGACCTAAAACACGTGTGTTAAGACAATTTAGCACTGTGTATTAAAGCATACTTTTTTTAAAGCAGAACATATCTTTTTAGTGGATTCGCAGCACACCTTAACACACTTAAAATTGAACATAGGTTTCTTTTAACACAACACACCACCACACAAAGCATTTGCATTATGTCGCCCTGCAACACTTGTGCCCATACTCGAACTGTGGGTTGGGATGCCATTAAAAATTTATGGAATAGAAATGCACTCATAGCAGTAGACAGGACACCGTACTTAGTGACAACACACAGTGCCTAATAACACAATAAAAATATATGAGATGTACAAGCGGCATACTCTATATTTACTACGTTGCCCACCACTGGTCTATGATATACTGGCATTAGCATAAAACTCTAGTAACACTGCACACCAGCATCAATTAATGTTACTAAACCCACAACGGTAAAATCAGTCTGTATATGCAGTAAAGCATGATTGCTATACTCACTGTGGACCCGAAAGGGTTAAACCTGTGCTTTGTGTAAAAAGGATGTTTGATCCTGTCCTCTCCAAACCCCCCCCCCTCCACTGTCCCCAATCCATCTTCTGATATGGCAGAACTTTTGGAGTCACTCCGCATATGCTCAGTTTGGTGTGTGAGTTTTTTTTTTTTCATGTGATCAGCACAGGGCCGATCAGCACTGTCCAGACAGAGGGTCAGGGGTCCTGTCCTGCAGCCTCATAGGATAGTCAGAGGAGAATGAAAACTCCTCATACAAGCTTTAACCAGACACTGATAGAAGTCCCAAGACTGCTTTATACTGCTGATGATAAAAAGTATTTAGCAATTCAATAAAAAAAATTAAAGGGTAAGTTCACCTTTGACAGAAAATCTATAAGCTGAACTTACACTGGACCTTCTAGCCAGAATCACCCCCAGTCCCGCTTGAGTGCAGCGATCTCCCACTGTGACACATCGTATAGCTGCTTTACCAGTCTTGGGATATGAAATCCCTGTGGCTTAATCTCCTAAACATGCATTGTAAAGGTACGTATAAGGAGGCAATCTGATTGTACGGCACTGGCCAATCAGAACCCACGTAGCCCGTCCTGTCAGCGGGGGAGAAGAGGAGAGAAAGCCGCAGGAATTTCAAATACTTGAACCGGTGAAGTGGCTATACGATATGTCACAGCCGGAGATCGCGGGAATCATGTTCAGCGGGATCGGGGGGAGAATGGGGAGAGGTTCCAGGGTAAGTTCACTTTACAGATTTTCTGTAAAGGTAAATTTACACTTTAAAGTAAAAAAAAAACATATTTACTAAAATAATTGCATTTTCACGTTCTGTGTACTGTGGGAAACCAGATCTAGTGAATGCAGGGTCCTGGGTTTAGCAACACTTTAACTCTCACTTACAGTATGGCTGTAAATATTTTTAGCTGGAGGCAATGACAATGAAAAATATGTAAAAAAGGAAACTTCTTCACTTCTGACTCAAATGTGAATACGAATAATTAATAAGCAAAACATTATTTACATAATTTGTTTTTGTGCTATCCATAATACAGAAATTATGTTTTGACCACTATATATATATTTCTTTAGAGTGAGCCCGTTGTCAAATAGATTAACTGCTTATATTGTAATATCAAGTACCTTAAAATGGTGCTTCGCTCTACTCTAAAGGTGTCTGCACAAAATGTTTGTTTTCAGTGTTGAGAAAAACAGGTATTTCTATGCTTAGGAGCTTTGGGGGGGAACATTGGCACATTGGAATTCCCTTTGTCCAAACCATTAATATATTGTGCCTACTATTCCATAATATTTCTAAATCATTCACCATTTTCTAAGGAGACATTTAAATTAACTAATAGTACATGATATTTGGATCAAAACACAAGCAGGTAGCTTCTGATTTCAATTGTAGCCAACGTTCACAGACAAATGGGAGTTAGCCATGATATGCTTCGTCCCTAGTTACACCCTGGGAGACCAAGTACACATTACAACAGCATATTGTGCTTGCCTTCAGCTTGTCCCTCAAAGTTGAGCATCACATCTGGATTTGTTGCTATGGTTACAATAAGATTATCCTGTCTCCTTGTGAGAAATCATGCTAGACTGCAAAAGCTCCATGGGCTGTCCAAACATCTCAATACAAAAGCAAGTCTTTTATGTTTTAAAAAATCAGTAGTACTGGCAGGAATATACACCTACTTCAGGTAATCTTGGAGCATATATAGTATCTTCCTGCACTAAGAAGAAAGAAACACAACCTGCCCTCCAATA